>NW_004444040.1:9628296-9629741 GCF_000243295.1 Trichechus manatus latirostris
ATTGTGCTCTGTTTGTTCCATTTCCAGTACTCTAGTTTCCCTGCCTCCTTATCTTCTCATCTTTACTTCTGAGTAATTATTGATCTTTTGTTCTCATATTGATGGTGTTTAAGTAAAGCACCGATCTTATGGGTAATGTCCTTTATGTTGTGTGCCACTCTGCTATTTCGCTAAAAGGAGATCTCAATTCTTGGTTTAAACCAATTCTTGGTTTAAAGAGTGTTACAGGGCGATAGTCTCAGAAGCCCTCCTTTTTCTACTGTTCCGATTTGTCTGGCCTTTTTGTTTTAAAAAAATAAGAATTTGAGTTCTGCTCCACATTTATCTCCCATTCTATCCAGGACAATCTATTGTGACCCCAGTCAGAATGGTCAAGTCAGTTATGGTAGCCGGACACCATCTAGTTCATCTGGTCTCAGGGTAGATGAGGTCGTGGCTCGTGTAGACTTGTTTCTTCTCTGAGCTTTTGTTTACCTTCTTACTGTTTTGTTCCTGGTGAGTAGAGACCCGTAGTTGTGTCTTAGATGGTTGCTCCAAGCTTTTAAGACCCCAGATGCTATTCACTTCACTAGGATGCAGATCATGATTTTTGTGAACTATGTTAAGCCATTTGACTGGGATGTCCCGTGAGACTATGGTCCTAAGCTTTCAAACCCAGAAAACCAATCTTGGAACGTGTTTGGTTATGTCAGAGGAGTATCTCTATTTGTGTTTTCAATGAATATATGTGCCTGCACCCACATATTTGTATTTACACATACCTATGGATACTTCTATCTATTCACACCTATGGATACCAATAAGCCTATATCCATCCATATATGCTCGAAGACTTGTTTTTACTTCGGTTGTGCTGTGCTTGCTACATCCAAATTTGGTGCTACTTTTCCCATCACCAAAATAAATAAATAAATAACAAGTCTCTACAGTTTAAAGCATACTTTCCCTTCCCCTCCTCCTCTCCCTGATAACCACCAATGAACACTGGAATCCTCTATATATCTATTCTTGTCTTCTCATAAAAGAGGGATTAGACAATATTTGTCCTTATATGCTTGACTTATTTCACTTAGCATTATGCCCTCCAGGTCCATCTATGTTATAGTATGTTTCGCAGACTCATCAATTTATGGTTGCATAGTATTCCATTGTATGTATGCACCACAATTTGCTTATCTGTTCATCCACTGATGGGCACTTCGGTTCTTTCCATTTATTTGCTATTGTGAATAAAGCGGCAATGATGATAGACGGGCATATGTCTGTTTGTATCTTTATTTTTAGGCCTCTAGGGTACATACTTAGGATTGGGATTGCTGGATAATAAGATAGTTCTATTTCTAGTTTTTTGAGAAAGAGCCGTACCGTTTCCCAGAGTGGTTGTACCATTTTACAGTCCCATCAGCAACGGATAAAGGTTCTAATCTCCCCACATCCTCACAATA
>NW_004444040.1:9630761-9631694 GCF_000243295.1 Trichechus manatus latirostris
ATAAGCATGGGATGTCTTTCCATTTTTATAGGTTTCTTTTAGTCTCTTGTAGTTTTTTACAATTTTCATTGTATAAGTCTTTTATGTCCCTGGTTAGGTTAATTCCTAGGTATTGTATCGATTTGGGGGCTATTATAAATGGTATCAGGGGACTTGGTAGCACAGTGGTTAAAGTGCTCAGCTGCTAACCCAAAGGTTGGCAGTTCGAACCCACCAGCTGCTCCTTGGAAACCCTATGGGGCAGTTCTACTCTGTCCTGTAGGGTCACTATAGTTGGAATTGACTTGACAGCAGTGAGTTTGGTTTTGATGTTTGGTAAATGGTATTGTTTTCTTGATTTCTTTTTCAGAGTAGTCTTCATTAGAGTAGAGGAACCCAACTGATTTTTGTGTGTTGATCTTGTACCCTGCAACATTGCTAAATTCTTCTACTAGATTCAGCAGTTTTCTTGTGGAATCTTCAGGGTCTTCTATATATAGGATCATGTTGTCTGCAAATAGAGATAGTTTTACTTCTTCTTATCTGATCTGGGTAACTTTTATTTCTCTTTCCTGTTTTATTGCTCTAGATAGGACTTCCAGTACAATGTTGAATAAGAATAGTGATAATGGGAGTCCTTATCTCATTCCCATTCTCAAAGGGAAGGCTCTCAGCTTTTCTCCATTGAGTATAACGTTGGCTCTTGGTTTTGCATATATGCCCTTAATTACGCTGAAAAATTTCCCTCCTATTTCAACTTTGCTGAGAGTTTTTGTCAGGAAAGGTGTTGAATTTTATGGAATTCATTTTTGGCATCAATTGACATGATTAAATGGTTTTTTTCTTTGTTTTATTTATGTGGTGAATTACATTGATTGATTTTCTAATGTTGAACCAGCATTGTAATCCTGGTATAAATCCCACTTGATCATGGCGTATAATTTTTTTTTTTTT
>NW_004444040.1:9632595-9637225 GCF_000243295.1 Trichechus manatus latirostris
CAATAGTTTTTTAGTAGTGTATTATTTAGTTTCCATGTATTTATTTTTTTCCTTATTTTTCCTATCATTGATTTGTAGCTTTAAACCATTATGGTCTGAGAAGATGCTTTGTATGATGTCGAGCTTTTTAAATTTGTTCAGACTTGTTTTGTGTCCTAGCATATAGTCTATTCTGGAAAATGACCCATGTACACTGGAGAAGAATGAGTATTGTTTTGATGCTAAGTAGAGTGTTCTATATATGTCTGTTAAGTCCAATTGGCTTATGGTTTTATTTAAGCTGTCAGTGTCCTTAGTGATCTTCTTTTTAGATTTTCTGTCTATAATTGAAAGTGATATG
Organism: Trichechus manatus latirostris; assembly: GCF_000243295.1. Classification (NCBI taxonomy): domain Eukaryota; kingdom Metazoa; phylum Chordata; class Mammalia; order Sirenia; family Trichechidae; genus Trichechus; species Trichechus manatus. The sequence goes on from NW_004444040.1 coordinate 9,632,936, forward strand.
TTGAAGTACCCTACAAATATTGTGGAGTTGTCTATTTCTGCTTTCATATTAGTATTTGTTTCATGTATTTTGGTGCATTACTGTTAAGTACATATATATTTATAATTGTTATGTCTTCTTGCTGGATTGACCCTTTTATTATTATTTGTATCCTTTTTTATCTCTTGTAATAGATTTTGATTTAAAGTCTACTTTCTCTAATATCAGTATGGCCACTGCTGCTCTTTTGTATTTATTGATTGCATGGGATATTTTTCTCCATGCTTTTATTTTCAGTCTAAGGCGTGTTTCTTGTAGACAGCAAAAGGATGGATCATATTTTTTTATTCATTCTACCACTCTTTGCCTTTTGCATATGCCATTTAGGCCATTTACATTTAAGGTTATTACTGAAAATGAAGTGTCTACCCCACTTATTTTGCTATTTGTTTTTAAGTGTTTTGTATATTCTTTTTTTTTAATTCTAATTTTTCTGTTTTTCTTTGTTTTGGCCACTTTCTGGTGATAAGTCTCTTTGTTATCTTCCTTCTTTTCTTCTGAATGTTTTTTCTTGGTGAATTCTTAGAGATTAACACATGTACTACATTTCACAACTTACAATTGCAACAACATTTAACATATGAACAACAATTAACATACAACCTTAACATAATAAATATATTCCTGATATGCTCCTCCCTCCCCCATTTCTGTTGGTGTGTCTCCATTAACATCAATATACAACCTATATTTGACACGTTTCCTTTGTGCTTATTTCTTCAAACTTGATGTTGTATTGTTTGCAGGATTTAATTATTGAGTTTATGTAATTTTGTGTGTTTTACTATTTTTTGTTGAACTTGGGCCATTTTGTTATCTTTTTTTTTTTTTTTTTTGTGGGAAAATTTTCTGATTGGGCACCCTGGTAGCACAGAGGCCATGTGCCTGGCTGCCAACCAAAAGGCTGGGGCCCACACCCACCAGCCGCTCCATGGGAGAAAGATGTGGCAGCCTGCCTCTGCAAAGACTTGTATCTCTGGGAACCATAGGGGACAGCTCCACTCCACCCCACAGGGTCACTATGAGTCAGAATCAACCCTTGGCTATTGTATAATCCATCTCATTGAGGGTTTCCCTTATTTTCGCAACCCTCTGCTTTACCAAACATGATGTTCTTTTCTTGCAATTAGTTTGTCTTGAAGACACATCCAAAGTAAGCAAGTTGAAGTCTCACTATCCTTGCTACTAAGGAACATTCTGGTTGTTTTTTACCAACACTGTAATAAGAGTTTTGGATGAAGATTTGAAAGTATGGTTATCAAGTGTGTTGTGTATACAATGCTGAGAGAGAACACAATTTCTAGATGACTGACTTCAAACCCAAGAAGATCATGAAAGTCATGACAGTCAAATTTGGGTGAAATCTAACAAGCTACAATTTCACAGGGCTACATTTAAGACCAAGTAACCCTGGTGGCACAATGGTTAAGTGCTCAGCTGCTAACTGAAAGGTTGGCGGTTCAAACCCACCAGCGGCTCTGCAGGAGAAAAGATCTGGTGGCCTGCTTCCATAAAGGCTACAGCCTAGAAAACCCTTTGGGGAAGTTCTCTGTCCTTACAGAGTTGCTATGGGTTGGAACTGACTCGATGGTGCAGAGCAATAACAACATGTAAAATCATTCACTTGAGTCAGAAATGACCTGAAAGCACATTACAAATCAGAGAGGAAGCAAGGACAAAAACCAAAACAAACCTTGAGAGTTTTCACTGCAAATAAACTCTAGAAATGCAGAGTGGCTAGAAATATAACTGTTTGCCAGCTTCCCTTTGGAGTCCTTGAATGCAGAACCTAGTTGCTTGGAAGTGAAGATTTTGACTAAAATGTTGGAGAAGCTTGAGCCCATAACAGAGTGGTCAGGTGGGGTAGGCTTTAAGCCTCTGAACTGTTTAGTAAACCCACAGGGTGGATATTTTCTTGGTCAGTGGAGTTGTGTGACTATATATTAAACCTTTTATAAGTTACATCCTTATGCTAAGCTTCATGACTTGTTGCCTATTATTTTTCCTTATGACAATCTTTCAGAAATAAGTTGAACTTTATATGAAATGAACAAAAACGTAGGAAAAAAAGGAAGAAACAGAGAAACAAAATTCAAAGAGGATTTCCAAAAAAAAACTAACTGACCCATTTGGCTTAAAGAACAAATAATTTGTGCATATGGGAATTAAACTTGTATTATGGAAAAATATCTCAAATTATGAATCACATATTCTTTTTCCTTTTCTTATAGTGGTGAAAATATACATGACAAAACATATACCATCTCAACAATTTCTACATGTACAATTCAGTGGCATTGATTACGTTCGTCAAGTTGTACAACCATTCTCGCTATCCTTTTCCAAATCATTCCTTCACCATTAACATACACTCAATACCCTTTAAGCAAAAACTTCCCCTTCCCCCCTCACTGCCACCCCTGCTAACCACTAATAATCTTTGGCTTCTATAGTTTCTTATTTCATATAAGTGAGATCATACATCATTTGTCCTTTTGTGACTGACTTATTTTGCTCAGCATAATGTTTTCAGGGTTCATTTATGTTGTGGCAAGCATCAGAACTTCATTTCTCTTTATGACTGAGTAGTAGTCTGTTGTGTGTATATACGACATTTTATTTATCCATTCAGTCTATTGATGGACCAAATATTCCTTTGATTCATAATCCACTGTGATCAGTGCCAAAATAACAGTGCTCCATTTTTGAGAAAACCAAAATCCAAATATAAAATAGAAGATTTGTGGTTTTTGCAGTTTGCTTACCTCTTTGCTCTTGCCCCAGATCCACAAAATATTCAATGTAGGAATTAAGGGCAAGACATGAGTATAAGGAATTTGAATTGGGAGAACATTAGAAAGACTTCTGCAGAACATGAAGAAAGCCACATTTCCTGGTTTCTGAGCTCAATTGTCTCCTAATTTTTCCTGGTCAATATCCCACCTTTCAGTTAGGCCATTCAAGGAGACTCAAGCAAGTTTGGGAAAGGAAATCAATTCTGAAGATCTAATGTGAGATAGTAGGGAAGCAACCCAACAACAAGGAAGCCTTCTAGGATGTAAGCAGATACAGATATCTGCACATAACATGTTTAAATAGAAATAAGTACATTTTTTTCTAATGATTTCTTGTTTTAAAGGCCCCAAGAGTTAATTAGTTGCCAAGACCTTATCTTTGCTCTGCCCTGTTCCCTGCAAAAACTGAAGCTCTGAAGCTACTTACAGCCAGAACATAAACTGCTTCTAAATGATCAGAAACTCCTGAGCCTTTCCACTTCAGCTCACTATATGCCTTTAAGCGACAGAGATTTAAATGTCCCAAGATTAAAGGACCATAAAATACACATTTACATGTAGTCACAAACAAGGTTCAAGACTGGGAGTGGACCACAAAGGGAGAGCTTTATACAAGTACTAAAATACAAGTTCAATTAATGACACAGCAGCTCTAAGCAGAACACAAGGAAAGCCCCTAGATGTGTGTTGTGGGATACTGTGAGGAAGCAAGGCTGCTGGCCCCATTCTTTCCCATAAGTTGTTCTGTAGCCTTCTGCAGCCATATAAAATAGAGCTAGTAAAACAGGTTTCTGTGGGAGGGCAACCTGGGAGTGCCTGAACTGCCGTTTTTTTTTGCTGAACAATTAAGCCACAAAAGCAGTCTGGGAAATTAGAAGATATTTTGGAGCTGGCCATGCATTCTACACATGCCAAGGAAAGGGGGTTTTGTATCCTTCTGATTCTTAATCCTGCATTTACTTCTTGGCTAAGTGGAATTAATTCACTTGGTTTCATGGAGTGTGGGCTTTCTTCTCTCAGTTAAGTTTCTCTTCTCCCTCCTACCCCAAAAGAATGGCAAGCTTATCTGAGATGATTGAAGGCAGCTTGGGGATCTACTCTTATTTGATTAGAAGAAATGATCTTAGTTTAATGAACAAGTTATTTAATTAATTCAAAATGAAAAGATATTTTAGTGCTCACGGTGGGTCTGGCTTCATGCTAGGTCACAGGCACACAGAGACATGAACAGGCAGTTATGATAAGTGTGAAAAATAGACGTGAGGTTAATGCAAGGCAGGGCATTCAAAGGGCTTGAATCTCGTTCACGTCTGGGGACTTGAGAAAGTCTCCTTGCAGATTGTTGTTGTTAGCTGCCGTCAAGTTGGCCTTTGACTCATGGCGACCCCATGAACCATAGAGCCAAATGCTGCCTGGTCTGAACCATTGTCATCCATGGCATTTTCGTTGGCTGATT
>NW_004444040.1:9638011-9646279 GCF_000243295.1 Trichechus manatus latirostris
GATTATTTGTTTTAGTGTGTTGGGATTAGGGGGATAATTTGGTGTCTGCCTCATCCTTACCTTCTGAATTAGCCTTTGCCTCAGAGTCTGAGACAGACATCTCAAAGGGTATCTATAAAAATATTTGTGGATTTAGAAATATTAATGAACAGGGAAAATTATCCAACATTTCGTGTTCCTTGATCTCTTAAAGGCCCACCATCCCAGGTCCCCAGGTGACAAAGGGCCTTTTTCCTTCTAAACATATTTGCCATAAGGTATAAATCTTTGATAATGTGCCCAATGAACATTAATGCATGAAACAAGCACAAACACTTTTGTTTGACACAGGAAAGAAGTTAAAACTGTGGATTCTCAAGCATCAGCAGGCCTGAGAGATGGGTGTATTTTGGAGAGGGGGGAAGAAAGGTCCTCTTCAGATCACATGGCCCAAATGGAAGGACCCTGAACATTAGGGATAGGTGACCTGGAATAAAGCCTGGCCTCTCTAATTATGTGCTATGTGACTCTGAGTTTTGTGGGGATTAAGTCAAATAAAAATAAATAATGCATGTAATGTATTTAGCACACTTCCCAGCGTGTAGCGGGCACTTAATAAGTATTGGCTATCATTATTTGCTATGGAGTGCAGGCCATGTGCTAAAGGACATTCAGTGTAAAACTGCAATTGCCTTGAGTTGCTGTGGGAGGTGGGGATGTGTGTTACACAGGAAGTGTCATGGAGGGTAAGAAGAAAGTCCATTTTCAGCTCGTCCCCAAGGCCAGATGGCCACGACCCAACTCAGGAACCAGGAGAGCAAGACAGTGAGAAAGAGAGCGAGAGGGAACACACCAGAGAGACACAGAGAGAGAGAATGCGACTCCTCCTGTTCTTGTTATAAGTGCACATTTACTTAGGGCAGCCACCACCTGACTACTCTAGTGAAGGTTCTGGTGTGAACCCAGCAGCCCTTAAGGATGTTGCTTTCACAGGACTTGCTCTGTCTAGGTGATCTATGGATTTCCAGAACATTTTATAAATTGAAAAATGCTATACAAATGTAATATATCATCATGCATTCAACTGGTTATGTGGTCCCTGTAGATGGGATGCATTGGGCACGCTACAAGCTGCTCACGCCTCCACTCCTTCCATTTTGAAGTGCACATTTATGTTTACTGGCTGTGCCAGGTTTTATATTCCTGAGCCTAGTCTTCTCCTATTTCTCCTACATGTTCCTTGCCAATATCCCAAATTTCATTAAGGCTATCCTGGGAGACCCAAGCAGCAGTGGGAAGAAAAAGCAATTCTGAAGTCAAAATGTGGGATGATGGGAAAATGGTGGCTGAGTGGATAAGACCTTGGTTACTAACCAAAAAAGGTTGGCAGTTCGAATCCACCATCTGCTCCTTGGAAACCCTTTGGGACAGTTCTATTTGGTCCTATAGGGTCGCTATGAGTCAGAATCAACTTGACAGCAATGGTTTTGATTTTTATTACAGAAATTTAACTTAAATGCACCATATTTTTTGTGGAAGGGGGTGGACCGAGTCAGAGAGTATTAAAGTAAGTTCCACATGTTTTGATAATGAAGCTGCTTTCCAGTGGCTGATTAAATGTCTGTGGTTCTTGTGTTTTTCATAGGGTCTTTGTGACACTCTCAATTCACTCTCCTTATACTGACTTCTTGTCTTTCATTCTAGTAGTTGAATATTTTGTGTATATGAGACAGAAGTAAAAATGTGCTCAGGCACCCACTTGAATGACAAATATGAAAAAGATGGAACATACCAACTGCTGCAAAGAACATGGGACAACTGGAACTCACATCTACTGATGGTAGAAGTATAAACTGATATAACCTCTTTGCAAAAGTACTTGACAGCATTTCTCAAGCTGAAAGAACAAGAAAAAATTCAAGCCTCAAGTTGCAATATTGAAGAATTCTACAGGGAAAATATTAAATGACACAGGAAGCATCAAAAGAAGACGGAAGGAATACCAAAAAGAATTGGTCAACATTCAGCCATTTGAGGAGGTAGTATATGATCAAGAATCGATGGTACTGAAGGAAGAAGTCCAGGATGCACTGAAGACACTGGCAAAAAACAAGGCTCCAGGAATTAACAATATCAGTTGAGATGTTTCAACAAATGAATACAGTGCTGGATGCCCTCACTCATTCATGCCAAGAAATTTGTAAGACAGCTACCTGGGCAACTGACTGGAAGAGATCCATATTTGTATCCATTCCAAAGAAAGGCGATCCAACAGAATGTGGAAATTATTGAACAATATCATTAATATCACACACAAGTAAAATTTTACTGACAAGCATTCAAAAGTGGTTGTAGCAGTACATCAACAGGGAACTTCCAGAAGTTCTAGCTGGATTCAGAAGAGGACATGGAACAAAGGCTATCATTGCTCGTGTCAGACGGATTCTGGCTGAAAGCAGAGAGTACCAGAAAGAGGTTTACCGGTGTTTTATTGACTATGCAGAGGCATTCAACTGTGTGAATCATGACAAATTATGGATAACATTGCAAAGAATGGCAATTCCACAACACTTAATTGTGCTCATGTGGAACCTGTACATAGACAAAGAGGCAGTTGTTCAAACAGAATAAGGGGATACTGCATGGTTTAAAGTCAGGAGAGGTGTGTGTCAGGGTTGTATCGTTTCACCATACTTATTCAATCTGTCTGCTGAGCAAATAACCCAAGAAGCTGGACTATATACAGATGCCGTAACCTTGCTTGCTGAAAGTGAAGAGGACTTGAAGCACTTACTGATGATGATCAAAGACCACAGACTTCAGTACGGATTACATCTCAAAGTAAAAAAACAAAAATCCTCACAAAAGGACAAATAAGCAGCATCATGATAAACAGAGAAAAGACTGAAGTTGTCAAAGATTTCATTTTACTTGTACCCACAGTCAACACCCGTGGAAGTAGCAGTCAAGAAATCAAAAGATGCATTCCATTGGGCAAATCTACTGCAAAAGTTCTCTTTAAAGTGTTAAAAAGCAAAAATGTCACTTTAAGGGACTAAGGTGCACCTGACCCGAGCCATGGTGTTTCAGTCACCTCATATGCATGCGAAAGCTGGATAATGTATAAAGAAGACTGAAGAATTGATGCCTTTGAATTATGGTGTTGGTGAAGAATATTGAATATACCATGTTCTGCCAGAGGACGAACAAATCTGTCTTCGAAGAAGTAAAGCCAGAATGCTCATTAGAAGCAAAGATGGTGAGACTTCATCTCACATACTCTGGACATATTGTCAGGAAGGACCAGTCCCTGGAGAAGGACATCATGCTTGGTAAAATAGAGTATCGGTGAAAAAGAGGAAGACCCTCAAGGAGATGGATTGACACAGTGGCCGCAACAATGGGCTCAAGTACAACGATTGTGAGGATGGCACAGGACTGGGCAGTGTTTCGTTCTGTTGTAGGTAGGATTGCTATGAGTTGGAATTAACTCAACGGCACCTAGCAACAACAACAACTAAAGCTGAACATAGCTATTCTAAGGTCCAGCAAGTCCACTTGTAGTTATATATTCGACAGAAATGCATAAAATAGTTACCAAAAGACAAGTAGTGGAATGCTCAAATAGTTAAAAACTGGAAATTACCCAAATGTCCATCAGCAATAGAATGGATAAGTAACTTGTGGCATGTTCACAAAATGGGCCATTGTATAGTGTTGATTTATATACATCACCATGGATGAATCTTATAAACGTAAATGTTGAACAAAAGAAGCCAGACACAAAAGGGCACAACAAGCACTGTATGCTTGCAGCTTACATAAAGCACAAAAACAGGCACCTCATCTGTGCTGTTAGAAGTCAGGATAGTGATTAGCCCTCAGGAATTAGTGACCAGAAAGAAGCTGGAGGTGGGGGACGTGGAGTGTTAGTCACGTTCTGTTTCTTAGTCTGGGTGCTGGTTACAAGGGTGTTCAGTTTGTGAAAATTCATTGAGCTGTACACGCAAATGCCTTTTCCTGTATATTATATTTCAATAAAAAGTTTTAAGAAAGGTTGACGAGATTATTATTTCTACCACCTTCACAGCCCTAGACACCATTACCAATTTGGTGCAACAAAGTTACAGCTAAGCCAACCAGCTACAAACAACTCCTTTGGTACTTAAATTTATGCAACAATTCATACAGAATGGAAAACTTTCACATCATCATTTTTGGGTGGCAGAGCCAATATCTTCATTGACTTCAAAAGTTGAGCTTAAAAATATTGTCCACATAGGGCTGTTGCAAAGATTAACGGAAATCTTATATATATAGCCGTGGCTCCTGGCATTGGTCGGCACTCAGTATGGCAGCAATCAACTTGGAGTCAGGGGAGGAAAGGGAAGAATGAACAATTGTTGGGCAACTATGTGTGCCAGGCATTGATTCAGTCTCTATGTAAGTTATTTTATGTAATCCCATATCAACTCTGTGGGTGAAAAATTATTTCCCCTTTGCCCAGATAAGGTAACTGAGTCACAGAGAACCATGTGGGCAAGGTCACAGAGCCATTGGAGGCAGACACTGATATTTGAACACAGGCCTGCCTACTTTCAAATTTCATTCCACAATAGCACACTGCCTCGTGATTAGGTAGAAAATTCCCCATGTCGTATTTCAATTTCTCTAAACATAGTGGTTTCCTTCTGAGGTAGGAATCATCTGCTCAGCTGGTTTCAGACTACCATTTTCCTTGTTGAGTTGACTTAGTGGTAAAATAATTTCTGAGTGAAGTGGGCAGAGAGATCCAGAGAACAGCAGGAAAGTCTCAAAGGACCTTGTGATTTTGGGCTCTCACTGGGGGAGTTATTATGCTTTGTAGTAATTACATATTGAATAAATAATTTCAACTTCCATGGAGTAGAATGTCTGAACTCTCTAACTTTTAATACTTATTGACTTATTTTATATTGTTTATCAGTTTAACAACTCAAACATACTTTCCTCTTGGTCAAAAGTTTCCCAGAGTATAACAGAAGAATGATAGATGCAAATTTGTTAATATCCATTTTCACCTCTGCTAAAAGGAAAATAATAAAAAGTCCAGGTACTAGCCAAAAAGAAGTTTTACTAAAACAGGCCCAGAAGCCCAGCTCTGGTCCTTTCAACCAAGATATAATGTGGTATCCCCATTTTGCAAACTAGAACTTTGCCAACATACAGGAAAAAGAATGAGGAGGAGACATGGCAAAAAGAACCAATATATGTGATGCCCAGCATCATTCTAGATCTCTACCCTGTAAGTTAGATATCATTACTATTAATTTAGAAAGAGAAAATTGAGGCTCTCAGAGTTTATGAAATTTGCTTAATGCCACAGAGATATTTAATGGAAGAATAAAGTATAGATCTCTCTCACAGGTCAGCAACTTTTGGTCATGGGCCATAGTCACCTGACCCCTGTTCTATCTGATTCCAAAGCTTATGCAGACTCTTTTGACTTAGCAGGTTACTATCTAAAGTTCCTTGGAAATCAAAACCTTCTCCCTGCCAAGAAAGACTTGGCTTTATGCTCAACATGCTTTGATTGTTGAAAGGAGACCTTTGGGGCACAGCAGAGGGATGGTTAGTGTGTGTGTGGTGGAGGAATGGGTGAGGAGGTACAATCAACCAACAGCAAGAAGCATTAACTCAATGTTTTCTCTTATACCAACTGACAGGGTTTGGTAATATTGGCCTTTTCATTTTCAAAACCTAAGATGTCTTGCTACTTGTTTTCTAAAATCAAAGGGAATTAAAATAATGTCAGCATTAAGTTTTTTTGTATTGTAATGAATTGGGAGAATTTTGCCAACAGTTTGATATCTGGTAGATGGAAATCAATGGCTGTCTAATTTGGAATATTGTGAATGTTAGCTTCAAGTCCTGAGTGGTTGTCATGGATTGAATTGTGTCCCGCCAAAATATCCGTCAACTTGGCTAGGTCATGACTCCCAGTATTGCATGATTGTGTAATCTGATGTGATCTCCTTCTGTGTTGTAAACTCTATCACTATGATGAGGTTATATGTGATCTTCTTATGTGTTGTAAACTCTATCACTATGATGAGGTTATACTGATGATGTATACAAGATTGGATTGTGTCTTAATCCTATCTCTTTCGAGATATAAAAGAGAGAAGCCAGCAGAGACACATGGGAACCTCGTACCACCAAGAAATCAGTTCCAGGAGCAGAGTGTGTCCTTTGGACCTGAGGTTCCTGCACAGAGAAGCTCCCAGACCAAGGGAAGATTGATGACACGGACCTTCCAGAGTTGAGAGACAAAGCATTCCCTTGGAGTTGATGCCTGAATTTGGACTTGTAGTCTACTGGACTGTGAGAGAATAAACTTCTCTTTGTTAAAAACTACCCACTTGTGGTATTTCTGTTAGAACAGCATTAGATAACTAAGATAGTGGTCATAGGGAAATTTGTAGATGTTATCTACCGAGGTTTGTAGATAGTATCAGCTGATGTCCTCCGTGTTATCTACTGCTTCCTTAGGTTCTATGGATGCTGAAGCCTAGAACCAGGAGGCACAGCTGTGTTTATAGCTAAACCAGGGGATATCTTGGCACAGACTCATCTAGGGGAGGAAGCTTCCATTAGAGAACCATGTGTGAAGACAGGAGAGAAATGATTGGAATCATGAAATGTTAAACTGGAAGGAATCCTTGAGTAAACCTAGAATTGACCCCTGGATGTTATACAGTTAGTGCCAAAGCCAAGACTGGTATGTGTGCCAATATTGATTTTTTTTTCCTTCCACCTAGTATTGAAGCCTGTTTAATATGGTTAAAAGGTCTTAAGCTTGGTTTTTCCATATAGAATTCAAAATAACAATACCAAGCCATAAACTAAGTGAAGGGGGTTCAAAATAGTTCTAATTTTCCCCAAAATGACTATTCTTGATGCTTTATAAAATAACAAATATAAAATTATCTCAAATAATTACATTTTGCACCTACTTTGCTAGTGCTTTAAGAAAGTCAGGTTTGCTCAGTACTTCCCAAAGGCCCCTAGATTAATTTTTGGTGACATTGTTAGGCAACGCCCATAGAATCTTGTGTGTCCATGGAAACCATGTGTAAGTCTCTAACATATTGTATAGATCACAGCAGTCCTGCCATGTGAAAATGTTCTGTTCCAAAAGTTCCTTGGAACTTGGATGCATTTTTCTTATAGAACAATGTTCCAAGGGATGGTTATCTTCCCAAGCCATCACAAAGACCTATTGGATTCCCCAAGTGGCTGAACTGTGGTGAGAATGCTTCCAGGCTGCAGAGACCCAAGCTTCCAGCCCTTTGAGAGGCTACTTGATGGACAGTGAAATTGGTAGAAGCTCTGCTATATCTTGTCTTCCTCCTTTTGGGGAGAACTTGGCAGCCCTTGAGTAGAAGAGGGAAGAGGACCTGTGGGAGTAGAGACTTGCTGGGGGAAGCTAAGGTCTCCTTTGGAAACAGCAGAGGAAGGCTTAATGCTAAAGGGGAAAGGAGGAGACAGGAAACCTCCATTAAAATTGTTTATAAATTGAATTGTTTCAAAACCCGGAACTGACAACTGTGTTTTTACAAAGTAGAAAAGGATGCAACCAATTCCACAGCTCTCATTCAGGCATATACAATACTTAACAAAATCTAAGTGGGTTTTTTTTTTTTTTTTTGGACTGGCAGGTTTCAAAAAATTGAGTTCTGAGTATATAAATTCTTTGAATTTGAAGATCATTGAAGATTATTACTGATGACATTTAAACATTAATGGACTGTGGAACAGCTCAAATTGCTGCCTAAGCAAGCAATTTTTTTGTTTTTGCTTCTCTAGTTAGAGAAGGAAAAAATGTTTTACATTCTATCAGCTGGGCTTTTATTGTTTTTCATGTTAGGACAAATGTTCTTTGAGAGGTGGGGTCTTGTTTGAGGAAATGTCAAGCTGTCCAGTTGAGATTTATTGGTGATTGTGGCAGGTGCCAAATGTTTCAAGAAGTTGGTTTATGCATTTTTTTTTCACTACACTGGCAGACTTTTCTGGAATCAGGATATGTTCTCTGCAGAAAGAAGGCAAATGTCATATACTTAAAACAGTGCAGGACAAAATGCCTAAAGAAGGCATGTAGTAGATGGATTTACATCATCTGAAAAGTATTCTTTTTACACCAATATGCAATGTTAGGGAAGGCAGCTAAACAAGGAACTGTCACTTAAGGCACAGGCTTGGGGTCTATGGTGTCTGGGTGGGCCAAAGAAGCATGAATTATGGGAGTAT
>NW_004444040.1:9656755-9670066 GCF_000243295.1 Trichechus manatus latirostris
AACGATATAGGACAGAGTAGACCTGCCTCATAGGGTTTCCAAGGCTGTAAATCTTTACAGAAGCAGTCTACCACATCTTTCTCCTGTGGAGCGGCTGGTGGGTTCAAACTGCTGGCCGTTCAGTTAGCAGCCAAGTGTTTAACCATGGCACCACCAAGGCTCCTTTATATATTAAGGAGGTTAGGACTGTGAGCTGCTTGAGGGTGGGGACCTTTAATGTATGGTTAGGAGCTTGGCTGCTAAACAAAAGCTCGGCAGTTCCTTAGAAAGCCTGTGGAGCAGTTCTACTCTGTCCTATAGGGTTGCTAGGAGTCAAAACTGACTCAGTGGCAATAAGTTTAGTTTTTCTTTTTTTAGCAATGGCAATTATCACAAAGCAGAAAACAATAATTACGTATCACAGGAATGAAGAAATGAATGAGGGAATAAATGAATGAGTTAACAGGTTTATGGTTGTCCTGTGTCACCAGGGAGCCCTGGAGGTGCAGTGTTTAAAAGCTTGGCGGCTAACCCAAAGGTTGGCAGTTCGAATCTACCAGCTGCTCCTTGGAAACCCTATGGGGCAGTTCTGCTCTGTCCTGCAGGGTCGCTATGAGTTGGGATCGACTCAATGGCAATGAATTTGGTTTGGTTATGGGTTTTGTGTCACCAGTGCCTCAGACTGCGTGAAATATCCCTTTGCCAATACACTTTTTTGTAAGTTTCTCAGTATGTTTTTCTGAGCGCTATGAAAACTGTAAATCAGATTCATCGGAGACCTACCTATGTGTGTTATTTTTCAGACGTGCCCCTCATATCCTCTTACTCTCACTCATCCTGTTGATAACAGCAAATGGCCTACTGCGTGTGACTCGGGCTCACACACACATCCTTTCCCTTTGAAGTCTCAGCCTGGATCTCTGCTGCGGCTCGTATCTGCCACGGGAGTCAGCCAGTGCGTTGCCCAGTTAAACATCCATCCAGGATTTCACAGGGACTTGAGAATCATTGTTTTTGGCTGGGTTCCTGCGTTTGAGGTTTCTTAGTGTAGGACTCTGAAGAAAGATTTGGAAATGTTGTCGTCTCTAATCCCAAAGTATGTATTTGGGAGAATGCCTTTGCCATTACCCACCTAATAACTCAGGCTCCTGGGCCTGTTTCACCCAAGTACATTCATTCCTTTGATCAAGTCACAGGGAGACAGAGTACCTGGGTTCTAATCCCGGTTTTGCCACAAGCCCGCTATGCATTGACGGGCAAGTTATTCACTCCTCACAGCCTCATTTTCCTCATCTGAAAATGAGGTGGTTGGAACTGACAATGTCCAAGTCCCAATCCAACTCTTAAATTCCGAATGGGATTCCGAATTCTGTCCGCCACCAACAGCGTATCTTGGAGCTTTGCCCAATCCTCATGAGAATGTCAATGTCTGGGTAAATGGATATTTTGGGGTTAGCTCTCAAAAACCCAGAAGTACGTATTGTATGTTGATTTTGGCACCCAGACAAGCCTGAGCAGGGCTGTGTCCAGCATTTTACCATGGTAGCTGCTGGAAGGGCCAAGCGAGGCCGTCTGGGTGAGCTGTTTGGAATGAAGACGACGAGCCTGAGTCTGTGGCACAGACAGCCCTGCAGAAGAAGAGGAGAAAGAAGCACAGGAATGGATGTAGGTATTGCAAAGAAATCATTAGCATCCATGTTGGAAATGGCTTATGACATTGTCTCAAAGCCACATTCTCAGACAACAGGGAATGCTGTAAATAGATTCACACAGTTATCCAAACATAGCAGAATGGAACTAAGGGAAAGCCAAATTAAACAGTCTCAAACAAAGTTTTGGGTGAAAACGTTGAATGTTGCTCACACTTTCAGGATGGCAAGCTCTGTTCAGAATACTACTCATGACAATGGAGGTTGCTACAGGCTGGCAGGCTGCTTCTACCCTGCCCCTGGGAGCCATCTCAGAAAAGAAGAACCAGAGGAAAAGACTCTTTCAAAGTTATGGCCTCACACCTTGGAGGACTTGTAACATCAATGCTTCATTGTTACGCAACTGAAAAATTAATAAAAAAACATGTTAGGCACCTAAAACCATATGTCTGAGAATTATAATAACATGGTAGAATTAAAAAAAAAACAAAAATAAAAAACCTTTCTATTTTGACATAATTTCTAAAAAGAGTTGCAAGAATTGCAGAAAGAATTCCTGTATACGCTTCACATTCACATTCAGCATTTTACCACATTCACCCCTCCTTCCTTCCTTCCTTCTTTCCTTCCTCCCTCCGCCTCTCCTTTCCTCCCTCCCTTCCTTCCTTCTTCCTTTCTGTCTAATGTACATACACATATTTATATATGTGTGTGTGTATATGTGTATATGTATACACACACACACAGAGCACACACATATGTGTATAAAATATATATTTCCCCGAAAACTATTTGAGAGTGAGTTTCAGACACGATATCTCTTTACCCCTAAATATTTCGGGGCCTAATTCCTAAAAACAAGGACACTCTCTTACATAAGCATAGTACTGCTGTAAAAATCGAGAAATTAACATTGGCCCAGTACTATTATCTAGTTCATAGATCTCACTGAAAGTTCCCCGATTGCCCCGCTAAAGTCCTTTATAGCAAAAGAAAATCCTGGATCACACGTTGCCTTCTGTTATCATGTCTTTAATCTTTTTTAACCTGAAAAAGTTTCTCAGACTGTCTTTGTCTTTCATAATTTTGATATTTTTGCTGAATACAGGCCAGTAATTTTGTGGAATGTCCCTCAGTTTGGGTTTGTCTGATGTTGTGGAATTTCCTTTCAGCTCTCTGTACTGTCTCTTGAAGTACAAATGCCCAGTTGAGGTGTGACTGGCTGCGGGAACAGCCTCTCTAGCTCAGCATTTTGAGCTCATTCAAACTCTTCTTTGGTCTTTCTGTTCTTCCTCCTCAAATATGATTCCTCTCTCCTACCAGGGTTATTATGGGAAAATCAAATACATTGATTGTTGGGCGTTAGACTTATCATGATCTTGCCCACAGAAATAGTGCTGGAAGTGGCAGATATATTCTTCAATTCTATCAGAGTTATACATGCATTAAAAGCAGGCCAGGGAACAGAATCATGATGTCTAAATAAACTTCTTTGGGAAAATATACTCTGAGCTGTAAACAAATCTACATACACATTGATTTTTGGAGCACAGCTTGCTGCTATTGGCTTTACAGTTAAGTTTGCTGTAATACTGTCCCATCTTGAACACCAGTTGGATGGCTTTCATTATTTAAGCCCCCATATTAGTTGGACCAATGGCATAAAATCTGAAAATATCAATGTTTCAAGTTTCCAGTGAGTCTATACACGATATATTAATGTATTTCATTGTCAAAACAAAGAAGATGTAGCATGAAAGAACTACTCAAAGCTTTTCATCTGGGTCTTTGAAGACATTTGAAGGTGTTCCCAAGAACTGGGAAATTATGGGACAAATATTCCAGACAGCTGAGAAATCAACCTGATGATAACCACAGAATCAGACTCTTGGAAGTGCAGTAATTGTTACAAACTGCAACTGAGCCCGCGAACTTGTTAAGGATGTCATTCCTGAAATGAACCTTAGCAAGTTCGTCTAGGTAAAAGGGAGTATCTCCAGCTTTATCCACTAATAAGAAGCCAACACACATGAATACTTCAATCAATAACTTAATTTGAAAGACATATTTCAGTGAGAGTTTAATCAGTTCTTGGAACATGGTCTCAGTTATTGGATTGTTGAAATTATGGGAGATTTGTACAGTTACATTCCTGTATAGTGTTAAGAACTATCTCATGTTTTATAGATCACTGTTAATTTTTAATATACCCCATTTTCTAATCAATCGTTATTTTAAGTATAGTGAAAAGAATATTATTCTAGAAACTAGAAGAATGGCAGGCTAGTCTTTAGTCATCTATTAGGAACTGAGTACTTACTGTGTGATATACACTACATAGCCCCTAGAAATAGAAAGAGAAGTAAAAAATAGTTCCAGTGCTCAAGGAGATACAACTTTAGGAGAAGAAATGATATGTTATCGATTGAATTATGTCCCCCTAAAATATGTGTTCCACCATGTGTCTGTCAGTTTGCCATACTGTGGTGGCTTCTGTGTTGCTGTGATACTGGAAGCTTTGCCACCAGTATTTCAAATACCAGCAGGGTCACCCTTGGTGGACAGATTTCAGCGGAGCTTCCAGACTAAGACAGACTAGGAGGGACCTGGCAGTCTACTTCTGAAAAAAATGGCTAGTGAAAGCCTTATCAATAGCAGCAGAACATTGTCTGATATAGTGCTGGAAGATAAGCCCCTCAGGTTGGAAGGAACTCAAAATAGACTGGGGAAGAGCTGCTTCCTCAAAGTAAAGTTGACCTTGATGACGTGGATGGAGTCAAGCTTTTGGGACTTTCACCTGCTGATGTAGCATGACTCAAAATGAGAAGAAACAGCTGTAAATATCCATTAGTAACTGGAATGTGGAATGTATGAAGTATGAATCTAGGAAAATTGGAAGTCATCACAAGTGAAATGGAATGCTTGAAGATTGATATCCTAGATTGATACACTGAGCTGAAATGGACTGGTGTTGGCCATTTTGAATCAGACAATCACTTGGTCTACTATGCCAGGAATGACAAACTGAAGAGGACTGGCGTTGCATTCATGGTCAAAAAGAACATTTCAAGATCTATTCTGAAGTACAAAGCTGTCAGTGATAGGATAATATCCACATGCCTACAAGGACAACCAGTTAATACAACTATTATTCAAATTTACGCACCAACCACTAAGGCCAAAGAAGAAGAAATTGAAGGTTTTTACCAATTTCTGCAGTCTGAAATCGATCAAACGTGCAATCAAGACGCATTGATAATTACTGGCAATTGGAATGCAAAAGTTGGAAACAAAGAAGAAGGACTGGTAGTTGGATAATATGGCATTGGTGCTAGAAACGACACTGGGGATCACATGATAGGATTTTGCAAAACCAATAACTTATTCATTGCAAATACCTTTTTTCAACAACATAAATGGTGACTATACATGTGTACCTAGCCAGATGCAATACACAGGAATCAAATTGACTACATCTGTGGAAAAAGACAATGGAAAAGCTCAGTATCATCAGTCAGAACAAGGCCAAGGTCCCGCTGTGGAACAGACAGAAACTGTCAATTGTTCCTATGAAAGCTGAAGTTGAAAAAAATTAGAACAAGTCCACGAGAGCCAAAATGTGACTTTGAGTATGTCCCACCTGAATTTAGAGACCATCTCAAGAATAGATTTGATGCATTGAACACTAATGACTGTAGACCAGATGAGTTGTGGAATGACATCAAGGACATCATACATGAAGAAAGTAAGAGGTCATTAAGAAGACTGGAAAGAAAGAAAAGACCAAAATGGATGTCAGGAGAGACTCTAAAAGTTGCTCTTGAATGTTGAGTAGCTACAGTGAAAGAAAGAAATGAACTAAAAGAGCTGAACAGAATATTTCAAAGGGCAGCTTGAGAAGACAAAGTAAAGTATTAAATGACATGTGCAAAGACCTGGAGATAGAAAACCAGAAGGGAAGAACACTCTCAGCATTTCTCAAGCTGAAAGAACTGAAGAAAAAATTCAAGCCTCAAGTTGCAATACTAAAGGATTCTACAGGGAAAATATTAAATGACGCAGGAAGCATCAAAAGAAGATGGAAGGAATACACAGAGTCACTGTACCAAAAAGAATTGGTCCACATTCAACCATTTCAGGAGGTAGCATATGATCAAGAACCGATGGTACTGAAGGAAGAGGTCCAAGCTGCTCTAGCGGCACTGGCGAAAAACAAGTCTCCAAGAATTGATGGAATACCAATTGAGATGTTTCAACAAATGGATGCAGTGCTGGAAACGCTCATTCATCTATGCCAAGAGATTTGTAAGACAGCTACCTGGCCAACTGACTGGAAGAGATGCATATTTGTGCCCATTCAAAAGAAAGGAGATCCAAAGGATGTTGAAATTATTGAACAATATCATCAATATTACACACAAGTAAAATTTTGCTGAAAATCATTCAAAAGCAGTTACAGCAGTACGTCAACAGGGAACTGCCAGAAATTCAAGCCAGATTCAGAAGAGTTTGTGGACAAGGTATATCATTGCTGATGTCAGATGGATCATGGCTGAAAGCAGAGAATACTAGAAAGATGTTTACCTGTGCTTTACTGACTATGCAAATGCATTTGACTGTGTGGATCATAACAAATTATGGCTAATATTACGAAGAATGGGAATTCCAGAACACCTAATTGTGCTCATTAGGAACCTGTACTTAGACCAAGAATCAGTCATTCGAACAGAACAACGGGATTCTGCGTGGTTTAAAGTCAGGAAAGGTGTGCGTCAGGGTTGTATCCTTTCAGCATACTTATTCAATCTGTGTGCTCAGCAAACAGTCTGAGAAGTTGGACTATGTGAAGAAGAACAGGACATCAGGATTGGAGGCAAATTCATTAACAATCTGCGATATGCAGATGACAGAACTTTGTCTGCTGAAAGTGAAGAGGAGTTGCAGCATTTACTGATGAAGAGCAAAGACCACAGCCTTCATTATACCTCAACATAAAGAAAACAAAAATCCTCACAACTGGACCAATAAGCAACATCATGATAAACAGAGAGAAGATTGAAGTTGTTAAGGATTTCATTTTACTTGGATCCAAAATCAACACCCATAGAAGCAGCAGTCAAGAAATCAAAAGACGCATTGCATTGGGCAAATCTGCTGCAAAAGACCTCTTTAAAGTGTTAAAAAGCAAAGATGTCACTTTAAGGACTAAGGTGCACCTGACCCAAGCCATGGTGTTTTCAATTGCCTCCTGTGCATGTGAAAGCTGAACAATGAATAAGGAAGACTGAAGAAGAACTGATGCCTTTGAATTATGGTGTTAGCCAAGAAAATTGAATATACCATGTACTGCCAGAAGAACAGACAAATCTGTCTTGGAGGAAGTACAGCCAGAATGCTCCTTAGAAGCAATGATGGGGAGACTTCGTCTCATATACTTTGGAAATGTTATCAGGAGGGGCCAGTCCTTGGAGAAAGACATCATGCTTGGTAAAGTAGAGGGCCATAGAAAAAGATGGATTGACCTAGTGGTTGCAACAATGGGCTCAAGTATAACAACAATTGTGAGGATGGTGCAGGACCGGGCAGTGTTTCATTTGGTTGTTCGTTGGGTCTCTATGAGTCAGAACCGACTGGACGGCACCTAACAACTACAGTAACAAAACATGTGTAATATCCATGGACTTGTACCTGTGTATGTGATGTTGTTTGGAAAAAGGGTTTTTGTTCTGTTATGTTAATGAGGTCATACAGTATAGGGTATATCATAAACTTAATCACTTCTGAGTTATAAAAATACTAAAATAGACACAGACACACACACAGGGTAAGACAAATGCCATGTGAGGATTATAGTTTACAAGCCAAGGAACAAAGGAACATCTGGAATTACCAACAAGGAAGGAATCAACATGGCCAAGATCCTGATTTAGAATTTTGACCCCTAGAACTGTGAGAAAATAAATTTCTGATCTTTAAACATTTGTGCTACAGCAGCACTAGGCAATGGAGACAAGATAAATTCAAAATGAGGTGTTGTTGTTGTTGTGTGTTGTCGGGTCGATTCTGACTCATAGTGACCCTATATAACAGAGCAGATATGCCGCATAAGGTTTCCTAGGCTGTAAATCTTTATGGGAGCAGATTACCAGGTCTTCTCCCCTGTGGGGAGCCACTGGTGGGTTTGAGTCGCTGACTTTTCCATTACTAGCTGAGTGCTTAACCATTGTGCCACCAGGGCTCCTTTAAAAAAAAAAGTTAAAATTCCCTAATTTTTCACTCAGTGAGAAGCACTAAAAATAGAAGGAAGCACAAAAAATTATAGAGGTAGAAATGGACAACAGCTAATTCAGCTGTAATTGGCATGAGGAAGACTATGGTAAGAATTCTCAGAGGAAGTTATAACTGATTTGAGTTTGCAGAATGGATAGGAGGCAGGCAAGTGGATAAATTAGGGGAGGACGTTATAGGATGACTCCAAGATTTCAGCCTTGGGTGCTGAGGCAGGTAATGCTGCTCTTCATTAAAACAGGGAAACTTCCCGTAGGTTTGGCAGAGAGGGAAGGTGATACATCTAGTTTTTGCGCATCTGGAGTTTAAGGTGCTTGCAGAATGTTCAAGTGATGATATTCCATGAGAAGTTGGAGGTAGGGTTCCAGAACAGAGAAACAACTGAACCTGAAGTTAAGACATTTGGGAGCCATTAGTACACAGGTGGTAATAGAACGTACAGAAACAGACGAGCTTGCCCAGAAAATGTGTAGAGTGAGAGAAGAAGACAGAGAACAAGTGTTTAAATGTGGGATCAGGAAGAAGATTTTGCCAAGGATACACTGAGAAGAAGCAGTAAGGGAGGTAGGAGAAAAACCAGGACAGAGGGGATTCATAGAAGATGGCGGAGAAGCAAATGGTTAAGGGTGTCAGGTGTGCAGAGAGGTCCTTTTGATAAGGATAAAATTGGATTTATTAGATTTGCCAATGACAGTCTCTCAGGTGCCCTTAGGGAAGGCGGTTTCTGTAGATTGGTAGCATAGAAGTTCAATCACAAGGTCAAAGGGAGGAAGAGGAGATGGTGAATATAGATGGGACAATCAAGAAGCTAGTTGGAGAGAAGACATAGAAGACAGTAACTTAAAACAGGGTGTAGGCTAAAGGTGGGGGAGTTAAGAGGGAAATCTAAGTTTATTTATATGCTGTAGTAAAAGAGCTAGTAGAGAGGGACTAATAAAAGTTTTAAGGGAGAAAGGTTTAGATTCCAGATCTAACAATGCTTTCATAGGACCCTAGGCAAATAACTTTGCCTATCTGAGAAGCAACCTCTAATTTTCCTTCTGGTGCTAAAAGAGTTGTGATCTTGGTGCCTTCACCCCCACCCCCCATTTTCAGAGGAGCATACCAGCGAATGGGACTTCATCGATGCACCTGGCAGATGAACAGTGGAAAAATGAAGGGACATACATGGGGGTTTGTCTTAGTTCTCTAGTGCTGTTTTTTAACAAATAGAAATTTATTTTCTCACAGTTTAGGAGGCTAGAAGTCTGAATTCAGGGTGTTGGCTCTAGGGGAAGGCTTTCTTTTCTGTTGGCTTTGCAGGAAGGTTCTTGACTTTTCAGTTCTGCTTCCTGGTTCCTTGGAGATTTCAGTGTGTCTTGGCACCTACTTTACCTCGTCTCTCTTCTGAGCAGAAGAGAGATGTTTAATCTCTTTTATATCTCAAAAGAGATTAACTCAGGATATACCCTACACTAATCTCGCCTCATTAACATAACAAAGACAACCCTTTCCCAAGTGGGATTATAACCACAGGTGTAAAGGTTAGGATTTACAACACGTATTTTTTGGGGGCATAATTCAATCCATAACAGGTCTGGGATTGAACACATGTATATAGAGAATGCATGGAGAGTGTATTGCAATTTAAGAAGCATGTTTTGAGAGATAATATTTCATTTAGAGAAAATATCATATGCTTGGTTATTTCTGAAGGTTAGGTTCACAGAAGTTCAGGGTCTCCAGGGACTCTGTGTTTTCGGAAATGTGGTTCTAGAATCTTCATTCCATTCCAATTGTACTTACAAGAGGGTGCTGCCTCCTTCTGTGGTCACCTCCCAAAGTCCTCTTGGTTTTTGCATTTTTGTGTTGCTGTGTCTTTATCTTCTTTTTTTCCTTGTAAAAAGCCAGCAGTTTCCACAGGAAAATTCTGTTGTAGAATGTTGAGTAGGGGGCTTGATAGAAACTGGTGTGGATGGCCTGCATGTTAGCAGGGTCCCTGAAGTGCATGAACCCTCGGGGGTGGGGCTTCCATTTGTAGCTGGGAGGAGGCAGGGATAAACATCAGATTTGTTCCATGTCAGTACCGTTCCTTTCTGAGTGTACCTTTTCCAGTTCTCTTCAGGATGCATGGAATAATATTTATAATCTATTTCCAGGCCTCTCAGGAAAGATAACTGCCAGCCACATGTCTTAGGTCATGCCATCTAGCGCCTGTCTTAAAGAAACTAGCAGTGTTACTGTTTCTTGTGATTCTTTCCAGAGATATTCTGGAAGCATATTCTATTTCCAAATATATGCATCTACATAGACATATACAAATATATACACATACACACTTTTCTCTTTTTCCATCCAAAAGATGGCACGTTATACATGATAGCCTATATTTTACCCTTTTTCTTGTAATAATACATATTGATAATTTATTCCATATCAGTACATGGAGATTGCTCTAGTTTTCTTGATGTTTGCACATTATTCCATTGTATGGATGACCTGTGATTTATTTAGCCAATTCCTTACTGATGGATTAGATTGTTTCCAATATTTTGCTATTATAGGCAATTTTGTAATAGCTCATTTTTGTGCATGGGAAAGTCTATCTGTAGAATAAATATCTAGAAATGCTGCTGCTGGGTCAAAAGGTATGTGAAATTTTAATGTGGAAATATTTGAACATGTTTGAAAGGCTCAGAGTGAAGGGCAATTGGTTTGGGCCTAAAGTGTCACCTGATAACTAACTAGGGAAGGGAGCGTGTGTGTCGCTGAAGCAGATTGGTGGCCATACATCTGTGTACTCCATTCCAGCAAAATAAAGGCATGAGTCAAGGAGGAAGTAGAATAGACCATCACAGTTCTGGAGGTCACCTCAAGGTGACTAGCCATTGTGTAGCAAGTCTTCATGAAGGCCTGTCACAAGCCAATGGTAAGGTTCATGAGATTACACTTGAACTTCATATGCCAGATGCCCAACTCCTGGAAATGCTCTGCACCTTCCCACCAAGAGGCAAGGCTACAACAACTCCCTCCCTAGAAGCTTTTAGTCTTAGGCAAATGAGATTTTGGAAGCCAGATCCTGGAGTAAGCCATAAAGCAGGAACTTCAGGGTGAAGGAGCAAGTAATGAGACTAGTGAAGCAGCAGATTATCAAAGCCAGAGCGGGAACAATAAAAGCAATCCTCCATTCAGATAAGAGCCCAGTATCTCTACAGCTCTATTCTCCCACCTCCTGCCCCCTAACATCAAAGAGATGAGATAGACAATTCAAGAATTAGGTGTCATAAAACTGAGAAGCTTTTCTGTTCAAGGTGCCCCACCCTTTGCAATCAACTCCTTTGGAGCCTCAAACCATAGGAACATTTCCTGTGTCAGAGTCCCCAAACGCCAGATGATGTTCCCACGAGGCATTAGGTGTTTATTTCAACAGAGGAAGATATGCAAAGGTGACACCACCTCTGGTAGCAGGCACCCCCTTCTCCAATCTCCTGCTTTTTAACACGTGAAGCATTTTCCCATGTGTTACCAGGTAAGGTTGAGAAGGGAACGGAGCTGGAGGAGAATGTTTGCTCTGCCATAGAAGACATAAACAGGTAGATCAAAAAAAGAGCTATGGCCTCCCATTCACCTATATTATTTCTTTATCAAGCCACACTGGGGGAGGACCTCTCTTTCCCTGATCTAGTGCTTCTGGCATTCAGGAAGTACAGTGTACATTACTTGGGAATCAGAGACCCATGGGTTCTAGTTTCAACTCCTCCATTTTCTGGTTGAGTGACTATGAATTTAATATAATGAAGCTTGGAGTCTATTTCTATAAGACAGAAGTAATAGCAGTACCCTTGTCCCAGAGATATGGGTAGAGATTTGGTATACTGCTTGGCATATCCTAACTAGTTAATAACAGTTAGCTACTACTATTAATACTAATCCCAAGGAGCTAGTTGTACGCAACTTGGTTTGCACCAAAGTAAGACTTGTAGCACCCATTGTCACATTCTCTTGAGCAGCATCATCTCTTTGCTTCATGCTTCTTGGATCATGTGTGGCTTCCAGATGTGCAGATATGGCCCAGTTAATTGCATTGCATCGCAGGGAGATGCAATGCAACTGCACACAGCTGGAAGCTAGGCCAGTGGTTTTTTAAAGTGTGTTCCTTGGACCAGCAGCATCAGCATCGTTTGGGAATTTGTTAGGAATACAAATTCTCAGGACCCACCCCAGACCTACTAATTGCAAATCTCTGAGGGTGGGACCCAGTAACCTGTGTCTTAACAGGTCCCCCTCTCCAGGCCTCAGGTTTTACTATGCATGCTGTTCTGTAAAAACTACTGATCTCGACTCTGTGTGCCATTGAACTTCCCTGCTTCCCATGGGAAGAGCTGAAATGCAAAATGGCATGCTCATAGCTCATGGCCAAATTTGGGTGAATGGTTTAACAATCTTTCCTGTTCTTGAACACTCTCCTTTTTGGCTGGGAACCGCCTGTCAAGTTGCAGATATTTCCTTTCCTCTTTCTCTCTCTGCTCCTCTCCCACAAGACACAAGATAGTTCCTGCCCCAGCTTCTCAGATTACTGTTTCTTCCTCAAAGCCAATTAAAGGACTCTAATCCCTGCTGTGTTTACCTAAAGGATGAATTTGATCGGAAAGGATGAATGGGAAGGGCAGAATCCTAGAAGGGCTTGGGAAAGGAAGTTTCTGCTCCAGTGGTGGGAACACACCCTTTCCTCACTAAGCTTATTATGAACTGGTACATTTTTCGAATTACAATTCTCCAGCTAGCTTGCTTCTTTCATCTAAGGCCCTGAGTTGTGCTTTCAAAGGCAGCATCTGAGTTTACTCTTAGCAGTAATACTTTTGAGGGTTTTTTAAAATTTTTTTTTATTTTGCCCCAAGTACATCCCAGGGATCCCAAGGTAATAGTTTGAACCATATGAAATACCATTTTTGTAGGCCAAAACCATTTGAATATCAGCAATTTCTTATGATTCAACCCGCTATATGCATTCAAGGTTGCTTATCTGGGACCCATCATCCTGCCTTACTCAGAACTGGAGGCACAGTACTTCAATCCCTTTGTGAGACCAACTAGAGTTTGCTACTTCCTGGCTCTGGCCCTTGTACAATTAACTTAACCTCCCAAGCATCACTTTCCCTGTCTCTAAAGTGGGGATATTACCTTTCTTGTGGATTGATGTAGGACCAAATGAGAAATTGTGCATAGAGTGATACAGTGCCTGAATTTCAGTTGATATTACGTGCTTTAGTGCCCTTCTTTACTAGGCTGAAGGTGACAGTCTTTTTTTTGTTTTTTTTTTTGATTGTACTTCAGGTGAAGGCTTACAGAACAAATAGTTTCTCGTGAAACAGTAGTACACATGTTGTTTTATGACATTGGTTAACAACCCCACAAC
>NW_004444040.1:9682780-9684193 GCF_000243295.1 Trichechus manatus latirostris
AAACACAAGCTTAAGAAGATCTACAAAAAACCCTCAATCAAATGTAGCCTGGACCTGGTCACATTCTTTTATCTTTTCTGGTGAAGGCAGGGAGTCAAGATTAATAACAACTTTTTTGGAATTGATTAGTCGAGCAAACTAAAATGAACTAATTCCCTTAGTAGCTAAGCCCAAAGCAAGTCAAAGTTGAAAAAAGTACCTAGTTATATCATTTGATGGCAGCCATATGGAAATTAAAGGATTTTTTTCTTACATCTTTAATTTAATAAATTCAGGTTTTTTCTGGTGTGAGCCTAAATAGATTGTGGCTTCCACAGAGGTGATTTGGCATAAAATAGTTTTGTTGTAAAAACATGATTTGACATTATGGCTTGATTAGATACATAGGCACTGAATTCTGAGATGTGATTGGGTGAACTCTGCTCTGGCACCACCCCCCTCTTTGCATCGCTCCAAACACCCCACAGCTGAAATAACTATGTGACCAGGTCAGGAAGCTTACACACTATTTTAGATGTCATTAGAGGAGTCTGAGCTAGGAGCTGCTACTTCTACTGTTAATAACATCTAACTAAGAGACCAGTGGAGTCCCTGGGTGGTGCAAATAGTTAATGTGCTTGGTTGCTAGCTGAAAGGTTGGAGGTTCGAGTCCATCTAGAGGCACCTCAGAAAAAAGGCCTGGTGATCTACTTCTGAAAAAAAATCAGCCATTAAAAACCCTATGGAGCACAGTTCTACTCTGACACACATGGGATCACCATGAGTCGGAATCAACCTGAGTTTTGTTTAAAGAGACCAATATAAACCAAGTGGGGGTGCCACTGCAGACATTTACCAGGTTTCCTAAATGCACCTTACAGACAGAGAACTAGCTGTGCAGTCTTCAGAACTGTGGTAATTTATAGGCAGGTAGGTCAAACCAAACTAGCTCCTCTCCTCCCCATGCTGAGCTGTTTTATTTCAATGGAGTCTTCCCTTTCTTTTACCCTCTGAGATAAAGTCATAAGTCAAGGACTGGGGTTTTCTATTCATTTAGCAATAAGCAGTACCTGATAGAAGGACACTTTACGTGGGAATGAAGCATCAGTTCTCAGCTGGACTGCCTCAGTTTGTGTCCCATTCTGCCCCCTCAGAGATGGGTGTCCTTCAGCAAGCTACTGTGCTTCAATTTAAACATCTGGTAGATGGAGATGATGAAAATAGGACTGTTGTGAACGTTAAGTGAGTTAATTGGCATAAAGCATTCCTAACTATTCAATAAATGTTAGCTACTATTATTACTGATAATTCTGGAAAGTTGAATCTGAGTAAGACATTCATGTCAACTTCAAATATCAAAACAAGAAAAAGGAGTCTTGTGAAGATGCATTGGGGAAGGAAAGCTGTTCGGCCAATACAAGAAACCACGATGTT
>NW_004444040.1:9684889-9687301 GCF_000243295.1 Trichechus manatus latirostris
GGCTGGTAGATTCCAACCACCAACGTTTTGGTTAGCAGCCGAGCTCTTAACCACTGCACCACCAGGGTTCCACCTTTAGCAAAGATCCCATACTATAGTTAATTCAGAGGCTACTAAAAGATTTAGGTATTTATTGCTTCTTAATTTTCTGAACAGGGTCCAAAATGGTTTTAAAATGTCTTGTGAGTTGCCAATGAATATATTCTAGTTGATATTAACACAGTACATTTGCCTGTTAGACATTTCACTTACAGATATAATTTTATTAATTTTCTTGGGATTCTGCCCTATTTATAACTGGGCTGGTAATTTACATAGTAAACTCTTCTCTGGTGAGCCTCTGATGATCAAATATTAGCTTAATAGAAAGTTAACCCATGTTTAATTCCCTTGATTAATTTAAAAAATATTTGAAGACAATACAAAACCAAACCAAACCCATTGCCAGCAAGTTGATTCTGACTCACGGTGACCCCATGTGTTACAGAGTAGAATTTTTCAATAGGGTTCTCTTGGCTGTAATCTTTACGAAAGTAGTTCACCTGGGCTTTTTTCCCCAGAACTGCTGAGTGGGTTCGAAACGCCAACCTTTAGGTAAGGAGCCTATCGTTAACTACCGGCCACTCAGGCTCCTTTACAACACAATAGAGTTTATTAAACTTCTCAAACCCTATTGAACATAATTTGCTCTTTCCAGAGTGGTATGAAGGAGACCCCAGCAACTTATCATGCCTTAAGTTTATCACAAAGGCAATAATCATCGTGTTACGTAAGTGTGACTGTGCCAACTCATAATGTGCCAAATAAGCCAGTTTCCACTTGTTGAACCCCAGCACTTCCATTCTTTGGGTCTAATCAGAGGAGCTGTTTCCTGTTCACATCTAATTATCTTAATTGCCACTGCTTCCTATTATGCCACGTAAGTAGATAAGAAATACATCAGTTAAAAATTGTCAGCTCCCCCCACGTAACAGACTGATCACAGGCATTTTATCCCATAGTTTACTAAAGTGTAGGGAATTTATTCGCTAGATCTTTCAGGGAATGAGGCGCCTAATTCCAACAATAGGAATTGTGGGGTTGTTTGTCTGTGTTCTTTTACTGTGCCACTATTCCCTCACTAATAGGCATGTTTTGGGCATGACACATTGCTTTATTTGATTTACGGTTGGCAAAAATGTGAATATTTTGGGATTGAATCCAATGGATGCTCCACTTTCTGGCCTTGATGTACTGAAGAGAGAAGTTACTTTCTTCAGTGAAGGACTTCAGGAACCCGAAGTTCATTTTAATAGATTATCTACATTTTGGCAGCTACAGAATTCAGACACTTTAGCCCTCTCATGTCAAGCCCAAAGTTGACAGATTAATTACTAGCCAATCTCTTGGCTTTAGTGAAAATAACTTGATTCCCATTCTGAATTTTTTTTTTTTTTTTATTAGTCTACTGCTCTTCCTCCCTCCGCGCTCTCTTTTTTCCTCTAATCAACAGATCAAAACTTTGGGCCCTTCTTAACCCTAATTCAAACATCACTTCGGAAGTTAACACATTTGAATTCCAAGAGCAATGCTTTTAACTTCTGTCCCATGGTCAGTAAGGGGCTAAATCCATCTATAAACAGCGTCAGATGGTGTCTCACACATGGCACTTAAGAAACCTTACTCCCGATAGTGTCTTGACCTCAGGCCCCCTGATCAGGTGGTCGCAGTGACACTGAACAGGGAGGCATCAAAGAACTGGCCTGTGCGGTCCTGCCAGCCCAGCAGCAGCCTGGCCTCCTGCGTGAGGCCGCGGCGGCTGGGACAGGGTGTTGAAGACAGGACAGGCATGGAACTGACATGACCACAGACCAGTTTTAGTCTGGCTTGCTCATAACTAGGGTGGGCAGGTTTCAGGCTCATTTTTCTTCTATAGGTTCCATTTATCACCCAACTTAAAAAAAAGAAAATTATTAATAGAGTTTATTTTTTAGACCAGTCTTAGGTTTACAGAATTGCACAGAAAGTATATACAGTTTACTCCACCCCCTGCTCCACCCCCCCACAGTTTCTCCTATTATTAACCTATTATTAACACCTTGCATTAGCGTGGTTCATTTGTTAGAACTGGTAACAAATACTGACACGTTCTTATTAACTCAAGTCCATAGTTTACATTAGGGTTCACTCTTTGTGTTGTATAGTTCTATTGGTTTTGACAAATGCATACTGTCATGTATCCACCATTATAGTATCATACCATGCAGAATAGTTCCCTCAACCTAAAAATCCACTGTGTTCCACTTCTCTTTCTCCTCTCCTCTCCTCTCCCCTCTGGCAACCAATGACCTGTTTCTGTCTCTATAGTTTTACCTTTTCCAGAATGTCATATACCTGGCATCATACAGTGTGTAACCTTTTCAGACTCATTTC
>NW_004444040.1:9687780-9688800 GCF_000243295.1 Trichechus manatus latirostris
GAACCCAATCTTGCTGACGAACTCTGGAACATTCTAGAACAAGCCTGCGAGTTATCCTACCTAAGAGGTGAGGAAGCTGGAGTATTTATCCACTAACTCCTCATCTATCATTGATTGAGGGCTGCTACTAGACACTAAGTTCCCAGTACTTCTAGGTTGTCTCATACTCAGGCTGATCGTGTTCTTGTGGTCAGAAAAGTTGTCCTCAGGAGGAGAGTCTCGGTTGTAAGCAGCCTTGGGTATAGAGATAAATGCTGAAGGGATTTGGCTGGGCATCAAAGCCCCTGCTACACATTCAGAGACTCTAAAAACATATGAACAAGTCTTTGAAATAAGAGGAAATGCAACAGATCTACTCATTCTCCCGTTCAACAAATATTTGTAAAGCTCCTACTATGTGCCAGTACTGGAGAGAAATGTGTAGAAGATTGAGCGCATGTTCATTTTTGTGGCCTTACTGGTGTGTGGGCACTTTTCTGTAGTAAGAAGCTCCATAGAAACAGCACGAAGGGCAGCTTTTAATCCTGACACACCTTCACCAAGCCTGCTTTCTTGAGTTCATGGGCTATCATGCAGACCACTGGTATGAAATTTAGAAGACCAGCTTTCTAGTCCCTATTCTGCCCTTGACCAGCCATGTGACCTGGCGGGGAGTCCTCTTGCCTCCCAGGACCTATGTTTCATCTCGTGTTAACCAGAGGAGCAGCTATGAAATGCTCTGGGGGCCCTTCCTGCCGTGCAAAGTCTTGGACTAGGATCCACCTGTTGAAGTGGGTCTGGTCCCAGAGATGTTTATGCTGTGTGAATCACTTGCTGTGAGCAGCTTCTAGTCTGGAGGCATTTCAGGTCAAGGGACGTCTGAGCTGGAAGGAAAATTGGAGCTGGAAGAAAACTTATTTTATAATTAACAGCTGTGAAGCTCAAACAACATGACCTATGCCAGCTCACCAGGTAATGAGGGGGCAGAATTGGAACCAGAGCCTAGTTTTCCTATTGTTTGATTGATGGATCTTTCTGTTA
>NW_004444040.1:9689471-9722006 GCF_000243295.1 Trichechus manatus latirostris
AAGTGAAAAAGGTAGACCAAACAACTTAAACAAAACAAAACAAACTAGCTGTATCTACCTTACTGTGAATGTTTGGATCAGTAGATACTACCTGTGTTATTTAGCCTTGGTTAGTATATTCAAGATGGTGGGCTGGTAAGAGGGTTGGACAAGGAAAGGAAAGGTGGGGGATCCTGCCTCTTTCAAAAGTGAACATAATTTAAATGTGAATTTAGAATATGAAGATATTCCAGAACTGCAGCTTGTGTCAACACAAATGGATGTCTTGATTTTATTTAGCAAAAGAAAAGCTAGGTAGTGGCACCTTTGCCTTCATACAGAAATGAGTTTAGGCTAGGGATCAGAGGACAAATGGTAAGTGTTAACGCAAGTCACTGTCTATTTTCTGGCCTGATCTCCGTGTGCTATTGTGTTCCATTGAAGTACTCCAGCACAGTACATTTGTGTCCATAGTACATGCCTTGTGTGGCTCCAAGATCAGCAGCACCGCCAGCACTTGGGAGACTGTTAACAATGGAGAATCTCAGCCCCCACCCCAGGCCAGCTACATCAGAATCTGCATTTTAACAAGATCTCCGGCAATTTGTATGCAGATTAAAGTTTGAGAAGCTCTGTGGCAGACCAGAAGGGCTGCTCCAAACACTTCCTTGAGTGAAACCACTGAAATAAACTCTGAGACAAAAATAGACTGCTCAAGGAGATCTTGAAAGCAAGTGGAAAAACTGGATGTAATTCAAATAATGCAATGGTGTAATGCTTAGTATAATTGTGAGCTAATATTGAAACAATGTTAAATCAAACATAGGTAGCTTTTAAGAAAAACCTACTTCAGTTCTTTCTTTTTTTCAAGTGTAAAAATGCATGGGGAGATGTTATTTATTTATGCTTATACCTTGATTCATTCCACGAAGGATTAAGACATGCTATTAGGCATAACATATATTATTGTGGAGAAAACAGCAGGCAGTACTCAAAGGCTGTGTGATTCCCACCCAGTGTTTTCTAACCATACATTGAATAGAAGCTCACAGAAATATCAAGTCCCTTCCCCTTCCTTGAGCCCACATGGGTTATTACCTATCTTGTTCTGAAACACCACAAACATTTATTAAAGGATGAGGGCTAACATTTGCTTTTTCTTTCTTTCTATTTTAAAAGACCTTTGAAGGAATTGTTTACAAAATAAATCCTTAGTAATAAAGTCTGTGGGGAGAGGTGATTAAATTTCTAAAGAGAATAAATTTTTAAAAGCAACTTTAAGGATTTTAGAAACATCTTTTCTTTATCAGGGTTTAATAAACTAATTAAAAATCATTTTCTGTATTCCTTAAATCCAACTACAGGAATATAGAAGGGACCTACTGTGAAACAGACCGTCAATTGCTCATATGCAAGTTCAAGCTGAAGCTGAAGAAAATTAGAACAAGTCAATGAGAGCCAAAATACGACCTTGAGTATATCCCACCTGAATTTGGAGACCATCTCAAGAATAGATTTGATGCATTGAACACTAATGACCGAAGACCAGAAGAGTTGTGGGAAGACATCAAGGACATCATACACGAAGAAAGCAAAAGATCATTAAAAAGACAGGAAAGAAAGAAAAGACCAAAATGGATATCAGAAGAGACTATGAAAGTTGCTCTTGAATGTAGAGTAGCTAAAGCAAATGGAAGGAATGAAGAAGTAAAAAAGAGGAACAGAAGATTTCAAAGGGCAGCTCAAGAAGACAATGTAAAATATTATAATGAAATGTGCAAAGACCTGGAGTTAGAAAACCAAAACGGAAGAACACGCTCGACCTTTCTCAAAGTGAAAGAAATGAAGAAAAAATTCAAGCCTCGAGTTGCAATTTTGAAGGCTCCTACGGGCAAATGTTCAACGACCCAGGAAGCATCAAAAGAAGAGAGAAGGAATACACAGAGTCATTGCACCAAAAAGAATTGGTCAACGTTCAGCTATTTCAGGAGGCAGCAGATGATCAAGAACTGATGGTATTGAAGAAAGAAGTCCAAATTGCACTGAAGGCATTGGCGAAAAACAAGGCTCCAGGAATTGACAGAATACCAATTGAGACGTTTCAACAAATGGATGCAGTGCTGGAGGTGCTCACTTATCTATTCCAAGAAATTTGAAAGACAGCTACCTGGCCAACTGACTGGAAGAGATCTATGTTTGTGCCCATTCCAAAGAAAGGTGATCCAACTGCATGTGGAAATGATTGAACAATATCATTAATATCACACACAGGTAAAGTTTTGCTGAAGATCATTCAAAAGCAGTTGTAGCACTACATCAACAGGCAACTTCCAGAAATTCAAGCTGGATTCAGAAGAGGACATGGAATGAGGGATGTCATCGCTGATGTCAGATGGATCTTGGCTGAAAGCAGAGAATACCAGAAAGATGTTTACCTGTGTTTTATTGACTCTGCAAAGTCATTTGACTGTGTGGATCATAACAAATTACGGATAACATTGAGAAGAATGAGAATTCCAGAACACTTAATTGTGCTCCTGTGGAACCTGTACATAGACCAAGAGGCAGTTGTTCAAACAGAACAAGGGAATACTGTGTGGTTTAAAGTCAAGAAAGCTGTGCGTCAGGGTTATATTCTTTCACCATACTTATTCAATCTGTACGCTGAGCAAATAATCTGAGAAACTGGACTATGTGAAGAAGAATATGGCATGAGGATTGGTGGAAGACTCATTAACAAGCTGCAGTATGCAGATGACACAACCTTGCTTGCTGAAAGCAAAGAGGCTTTGAAGCACTTACTGATGAAGATTAAAGACCACAGCCTTCGGTATGGATTACACCTCAACATAAAGAAAACAAAAATCTTCACAACTGGACCAATAAGTAACAACATGATAAATGGAGAAAAGATTGAAGTTGTCAAGGATTTCATTTTACTTGGATCCACAATCAACGTCCATGGAAACAGCAGTCAGGAAATCAAACAATGTATTGCATTGGGCAAATCTGCTGCAAGATACCTCTTTAAAGTGTTAAAAAGCAAAGATGTCACTTTGAGGACTAAGGTGTGCCTGACCCAAGCCATGGTATTTTCAATCGCCTCATATGCATTTGAAAGCTAGACAATGAATAAGGAAGACCAGAGAAGAATTGACGTCTTTGAATTATGGTATTGGTGCTGAACACTGAATGTATCATGGACTGCCAGAACAAGTCTGTCTTGAAAGAAATATAGCCGGAGTGCTCCTTGGAAGCAAGGATGTGAGACTTCATCTCACATACTTTGAGCATGTTATCAGGAGGGACCAGTCCCTGGAGAAGGACATCATACTTGGTAAAGTAGAGGGTGAGTGAAAAAGAGGAAGACCCTGGAGGAGATGGAATGACACCGTGGCTGCAACAACGTGCTCAAACATAGCAACGTTTGTGAGGATGGTACAGCACTGGGCAGTGCTTTGTTCTGTTGTACACAAGGTCCCTATGAGTTGGAACTGACTCGATGGCACCTAACAACAACAACAACCTTCCTGTAAGCTGCCCTCATGGTGCAGTGGTTAAAGCAATTGACTGCTAACTGAAAGAGCGACTGTTTGAAAACACCAGCCAGCGTCTCTGTGGGAGAAAGATGTGGCAGTCTGCTTCTGTAGAGATTTATAGGCTTGGAAACCCTATGGGGTCGCTATCAGTTGGAAATGATTCGACAGCAGTGGCTTATGCTCCTTTGTGGTCAAGATAATGCAGAAGGCATTTCTAAGTACTATTAGCTGTCCCCTGGAGAAGAAACAAGAATTGAGGTGTGTGGGGGGAGTAGAGAAGTGTCCCATCATTGCTTCAGTCTCCTCGCTGCCACACGCTCCATCACTGGGCCAGATCTCTGAGTTTATAGGTATACCCCAGGTATGGCCTAAAGAGTCTCACCGTTAGTAGGTGTTGACTACCCACCTTGAAAATGTGGAACTACATTCAAAAAAACCTTTCCAAGTAGTCACTTTCTAACAATGAAATCTTGACAAGAACGAGGTTCAAGAATGACATGCTGAGAGCAGGCGAAGGAGGAAGGGGCTGGGGCACTGGGAAAGAAAGGGAGTTTTTATTGTGAACTGGATCTCTGCTACTCTTTTGGAAGACTTTTTCTTCATGAGCTGTGTCCATTGATGGCCAGTGTGCCATTTGGGGACCTAAGAAAGATGCCACCTACCTTGTGTCTTTTAGGCAATTATGTTTCTGGTCAGCAGGGACAATTTTTGACTCTCCCTCATGTGGTCTTCCAACCTCCAGCAGGCTAATCTGGCTTATTCACATGGCTGACAGAGTTTCCAGAGCATGAGAGAAAGCATACAACTCTTTTTGAGGCCTTACTTGGAATCAGCACACTATCAGTCATGCTACATTCCACTTGCCAAAGCAATTCATATGGCCAATGTTGGGTCCAAGGGATGGGAAAGACTCCATCATTTGATAGAAGAAGCTATAAAATCACATCGCAGTGGTGTGCATATAGGAAGGGGGACAATTTTGAGAAATTTTACGATCAATTTACTACATCAGGATAAGCTGATCATTGTAATAACCAAACCTCACATATCAAGATGCTAACACAATAAAAGTTTATTCCTTCATATTGTCGCAGTCCACTAAGGGTGGGCAGGGAGTGGAGGAAGGACTCTGTTCCACATAGTCATTCAGGGACCTAGGCTCCTTCTATCTATTTGTGTGTCATCATCATCCAAGGCCATGGAGCTTTCCATTGGGTCCTCTATTTCCAGCCTGTAGATGAGGAAAGAGAGAAAGTATGTAGAAGGAACATCTCTTCTCAATTGCCTCAACTGTTAGATGTAATACATATCACTTCTTCCCCCTTAATCATGGCCAGAATTTGGTCACATAACTGAATATAACTACAAGGGAGGCTGAGAAATGTGGTTCATCTGGTTAGGAGTAAAGGGGAGAATGTTTTTTTGAACAACTAATTAGACTCTACTACAGTTACTGACTGTGACTGAGGAATTTATTCCAGGAGAAGGTGCACTTTGACTCATTCCAAATGTTGATACCTGATTCTGTGGTGCAGACAAGGTTTGAAAAGACAAGGTCACAGTTAAGTAGGGGAGACAGACGCAGATACATATATAAATACCTGAGATATGAAGCAGAAGTGTGGGGAGGGATTTGGAAAGACTTTCAGAATGAAGTGAGAGCTTTGACGGCAGTGGAACTTTTATAGGAGGAGACAGGAGTGAAGGGCAAAGCGAAAGCTTTGAGCCACACAAGGAAACTAGGTTTGTTTGCTTGTTTAATATTATTGCCTCTAGTACGGCCTTCAGTTGGTGCCTTAACGTAGGACGGCTATGTTAGTGCTGGTCAGAATAATGTACCCCTTAGGGCTACATTACAAACTAGGCTCAGCTGCTCATTTGCACCTTCAAAATATGCACATACATGTGTGGGCCAGAAAAGGCTGCACTCAGAACATGCATTCTTGTGTGAACCATAGGTAATTGCACAAGCAAACAGGAAGTTGCGTAGGTACATAGGCAGCCGCCTGCCAGAGCTGTGCTTGTTGGCACGAGCGGGCGTGTGCCTTTTCTGTTTGAGTACATTTTAAAGGTTTCTGCTGAGGGAAGGGAGGAAAAGCAGGCCTTCTGGGCATCTGCTTCCCTAACTAACTGTAGTTTGTCCTTCTCAAGGTTTCCTTTCTGCGTAGGGCCAAGCTCAGGGCATGTTTGTGACTGTAAGAAGATGATGACTTTTCAAGGTCTTGTGGAAGCACTAATGGAAGGTTTGGTGGTAGTTGGCTTGAGTGTGTGTTTGTTCTGTGCTGGGTGTTGGGTGTTGTTTCTTATGCTAACTGCTGAGCTGGTGAATAAACTCTTCCCTGGAAATTCTCTTTGCTTGGACCTCTGTCTCCTGGTTCTCTGGTCATGGCCTGAATTATGTCCCCCAAAAATGTGTGTATCAATTTGGCTAGGTCATGATTCCCAGTATTATGTGATTGTCCACCATTTTGTCATTTGATGTGATTTTCCTATGTGTTGTAAATCCTATCTCTAGGATGTTGATAAGATAGCAGCAGTTATGTTAATGAGGCAGGACTCAATCTACAAGATTGGGTTGTGTCTTGAGCCAATCTCTTTTGAGATATAAAAGAGACAAGTGAGCAGAGAGATATGGGGACCTCATACCGCCAAGAAAGCAGCACCAGGGGCAGAGCATATCCTTTGGACCTGGGGTTCCTGCATGGAGAAGCTCCTAGACCAAGAGAAGATTGATGACAAGGACCTACTTCCAGAGCTGATGGAGAGATAAAGCCTTCCCCTGGAGCTGGCACCCTGAATTCAGACTTCTAGCCTACTAGACTGTGAGACACTAAACTTCTGTTAAAGCCATCCACTTGTGGTACTTCTGTTATAGCAGCACTAGATAACTAAGACACCTCCTGTTTCAACTGTCAAGTTTCTCCAATCTTTATTCTTTGTCCTCTTCCTCCATTTGTCTCTCACATGTTTCCCTCTGTGTCTGTCTTTAACCGTCTTCTGACTCTCTGGACCACTGCTGTCCAATAGAACTTTCTGCAATGGCAGAAATGCTTTATATCTTCATTGTCCAATACTGTAACTACAAGTTTGGCATGTGGCTAGTATGATTAAGGAACTGAATTTTCCATTTAATTTGATTTTAATTTAAATGGCCACATGTGGCTAGTGGCTACCACACTGGACAGCACAGTTCTAGAATAGCCTTTATGGGTAATTATTTCTCCCTTAGTGTCAATCATCATCCACTTCATTTCTCCTGGTCTATGTCTCTTGCTCTACCTGCTCTCTTGACCCCTATTTACAAAAATCTGTGACATCTTGACCTGGTTGTTCTGTCATCCCTTCCAATGCAAGATGGCTAATGTTTAACTCTTAGCTTTACCCATAAAACACATTTCCTCCTGGCTTTGCTTGTACCACTGCATCCTCGGTCATCCTTGTCCACTTTTCAGAACACAGTTCTGATCATACCATATCATCTTATAAATCATCATCGAAGTAGACCCAGGTTTT
Organism: Trichechus manatus latirostris; assembly: GCF_000243295.1. Taxonomy (NCBI): domain Eukaryota; kingdom Metazoa; phylum Chordata; class Mammalia; order Sirenia; family Trichechidae; genus Trichechus; species Trichechus manatus. Next base: position 9,696,503 of record NW_004444040.1, read on the forward strand.
GTGGAGCTGGAAATTTATATAAATTTGGGAGTCATCTTTAAGAAAAAGAATACAAATGTGTCACTGCAAAATTAGATTTAGAGCCTTGGAGGGGCCCGGGCAAGTGAGGATGTCCCTAAAGGTTAAGCTGTGGGTCTTAAACTTAAGCTTAAGCTTTAATCTTTCACTTCCCTATACATGGGCCTTACTTATCATTAGAATATTTTACAGTTTCTGGGATTGGATCTCAGTTTGGCCACTTTCTTGCTAGGTGACCTTCAGTGCAGTACTGCTCACCTATGCTGAGACTGAGTTGGCTTATCTTTAAAACGGTGATAATAATAATGCCTATCTGACTGAAGTGTTACAAAAATTAAATAATCTCATACGTAAAAAGATCAGTATATCTAGAAGGTATTCATGAATATAATTTTATTCCCTTATTTCCATCACATCAAAACTAGTAACAGCAAAAATAATGATAATAATTATACTAGCTAATATCTATAAGCATTTGTTATGTATCAGATGCCATGTTCAAAACTTTACATAGATTATGCCATTTATTCCTACAAGGTAGGTACTGTTCTTATCCTCATTTTATAGATGAGGAAAATGAGGCCCAAAAAAGATAAGTAATATGTCCAAGTTCCCTCATGCTGGTCAGTAGTGGAGCTGGGATTTGAATCCAGGCAGCTGGACCTTTTGTGCTCCTGACCACATACCTTAAGCTGAGCATTCAGAACTCTTCAAAACTCCCTTCTTATCAATATGTTCAATTCCCTCCATGCATATCTATGTTCTCGCCAACCTCTGAGCACTCCATGACTTGCCCGTGCCCTTCTTTTTCTTTCCTCATGCTGTTTCTTTTCTCTGGAGTGCCCTTCCCTCCTCCTCTGTTTCCTGTGAGTTAACACGGGCTTCATTCACGTCTTAATAACACTCTTTACTGCTCTCACCGAATGGAGGTTGTCAAGAGGGTTTCTTTTCTCACATAGCACAAAGTCCTTTCTGTGAGCATCAAGAATGATTATCCATCTCATGAGCAACTAGTCTGTTTTTACCTCACAGACACTTACTCATTTAAAGCAGCTGTCCTCAGTCCTAGCCATGCATTAGTCTTACGTGGGAGCTTTACAAAAAACACGGATGCCTGTCACCCCCTCTTCCACGGTCACGTACATCAGAAACTCGGGGGTTGGGTTGAAATGCCCTCTTTGAGTCCGTTACTAGAAAGCCAAGAACTAACCCCCAGCACAGCCTGGGCAAAGTTACAAGACCTTGGGCTTCATCTCATCCCTTAACCCCATTTTCCCCTCACTGCTTATTTTAAACTGCATAATGTCTTGCTTATTGGGATGTTTTTCGTAGGTCACCCAAATTACTTTTGCAACAAGTAGAGCTAAAAACCCAAATGACGATGATGATGGCAATGGCTGATTGACTCTGGAAAAATCAGAAACTAAGGAAAGCTGCCTAAGTTTGGGCCAATTTCAAAACAGACATTGGTAGGAAGCACTGAAGATGAAGTCAAATTGGAAATCTTGAATAAACAATTATCGTCAAATCTAGAACAAGTTCCTGGTTCATGACCACAGAACTTGTGTGTTTCTGATGGCTTTGTCTTACTCTGACCCTTCTTTGATTCTAGGTTTACTGAGATTAAAAAATCTGATTGTTAATAAAACACAAAAAACTCATTGCCATTGAGTTGATTCCAACTCATAGTGACCCTGTAGGACAGGGTAGATCTGCCCCATGGGGTTTCCAAGGAGCGGTTGGTGGATTCCAAGTGCCAATCTTTTGGTTAACAGCTGTGCTTACCTTAGCTCTTAACCACTATGCCACCAGAACTGTTAATAAAGACTTATTCAATGAAGTCTTGTAAAACAAATGAATTCCTTTGTATATTTGAAATGACCAACATGACTGTTTCCACCTCAATTTTGGAGATTTTTGAAGACTTCCTGCTAAGTTTTCCTGATCCGTTAGGTAAGGACCCCTGAGGGCATTCAACATGTCTGCAGGTATTGATGCACCACCTTCCATTTTCCCACCTGCTGGCCTTTTCCCAGACTCATCTGAAAGCCCAGGAAGGAGTTGCAGCTGTGAAATGGCTTTTTGTCCTCCCATTGAGGCTCCTTGAGGCCCCACACTGGCAAAATGGAGAGGAAGGGCCAGAGGAAGAGCCCTGGCGAGATTCCCTTGGTGTCTTGGCCAGCCTTCTGCCAAAGCCCTACAGATGGTGGGGATGAGAACAAACCCCTGAGGTGGGGCCCAGATGCCTGCAGCCTCCTGCTCAGGTCTCTTGTGGGCCCAGCACCTCCTTAAAAACTGATTATCTGGTCGTCTCCTTTGTGAGCTGGTGCATTACCATTTCATTGTGTGGGGGTAATTCTTACCCAGAGCCATGAATATTGACTTCATGCTTGCTTTTCTAACTGAATTACAGGGGGGCAGTCTGAGGGCTGGGACTGCTTGCCCAGCTCCAGCCTCCCCGGCAGCCACTTGAATAGTCTCGAAGAAAAGCTGTTTGCTTGAGCATTTAGGGATAACAGAGAGCTGTCACAGGCACTATAGTGATTTATTAAAAGACAGGAAAATGGAAGAAAAGGCCCTTACTTCTAGCACCAGCTGCCTGCTAGCTTTTATTCTGTATTTCTCTCATTCTTCTCTCTGTCTGTCCTCTCTTTCTGTCTTTTTTTCCTCTCTCCCTCCCTCCCTATCTCCTTCCTTCCTTCTTTCCTTCCCTCCCTCCCTATCTCCTTCCTTCCTTCTTTCCTTCCCTCCCTCCTTTCCTTCCTCCCTCACTCCTTTCTCTCCCTCCCTCCCTCCTTGTCTTTCTTGCTCTCTATGTCTTTGTTTTTCTGCCTCTTCTTTGTTAAGATTTTTTAAATGTGAAAGGGAAAACGATTGCTATGTTTTAGTCAGATGCTTGAGGTTGGGCCTGTTTCTGACGCCTAAACTTCACACCCCAATAAAGATAGCCAGGTCCTTAGGTTTAATTTATCATCCACCACCCATCTGTCAGTTTGTGGTATTGTAGTGGCTTTCATGTTGCTGTGAGGCTGGAAGCTATGCCACTGGTATTTCAAATACCAGCAAGGTCACCCATGGTGGACAGGTTTCAGTGGAGCTTCCAGACTAAGACAGACTTGGAAGAAAGACCTGCAATCTGAAAATTAGCCAGTGAAAACCCTCTGGATCATACCTGAATATTGTCTGATATAGTGCTGGAAGATTAGCCCCCTAGGTTGGAAGGCACTCAAAACGCACAGTGGCTGCAACAATGGACTTGAGCATACCAACAACTGTGAAGATGCTGCAGGACTGGGCAGTGTTTCATTCTGTTGTACACGGGATCACCATGAGCTGGACCAACTTGATATCAACTAATAACAACAACAAGTTTATCATTAGAAGAATATGAGAGAAGATGGAGCCCTTAAGGTACTACATGGCACATACCCATGCACACACATGTGCATGTGCGCGCGTGTGCGCGCACGCGCACACACACACACACACACTCTGCAAATGCAATGCAACTATCCTGGAAAGAGGAAATTCTACTCAGGAAAGTAAAGCAAGTTCTCCTACTCTCACCACTCACCACCCCTCCTCTCCGGACACACTCTTGCTGTCGGTGAGCACCAGAGACTCTACCCTGGACCCTGGACACAATGGCTGTTGTATGAAGGGGCTGTCGCAGCACTGTCTGTCCAGAGCTTCCCATAGGAGCATGCTGCATGTGGGTTCTCCCTCTCTGGTGCTGTGGGTCTTTCAGGCTGAGGTCCAGCCCCGCCATGTCCCTGATGGCTCCTCCCTCCAGTCATGAAGTTTGAGGGACGTGAACCTGGAGTGTCTGAGGGTTGACCTTCAGAGTGAAGGCTACATCTGGGTGACAATTTCAGCTCAGCAAACGGACTCTGTTAGATCACTGAACAAGCTGATTCCGGGGGATACTGGGACGGGAAGAAAAGTGGGAGGGCGTCTGGTGGCCTGGGAGCGTGGGCTGCTTGTTGTGGGCAGTCACAGGGCTGCTTTCCCTCCTTAAGAGGGGATGGTGGAGGACAGCTGTCCACAATTAAACCTCAGGACTTTGTTTTCACACCTTACTGAGGTGCCAGGACATGGGCCTTCTTGCAGTGGCTTTTGGGAGCTTGGAATCCACATATGGTCTCTCTACTCTGCTTTTGGAGTTTATATCTGCGATCCCCTTTCCTCCAGCTCATTGTTCCCCTCTATGTTCTCTGTCGAGTTCCTACCTTTCACTTTTCTTTTCCCAAATGCCTTCAGTCCTCTTATCTCCCTCCGTGAGGCTCTAATTAACCTCTTCACAGCCCCATAAATCAGCTGCCCCACCTCCTTGGGTCAGCTTCCTCCAGGCCCAGAGTGCAAACTCCCCTTTCTTTGCCCTGATGACAAATCAGTGATTAATCTTGGTTTGAAAAACATTTATTGGCTGGTTTCCTTCAGTAGCTTCTGAACTGTTGGCAAACAAAGAGGAGGGAATTTTCATGACCTCAATAGAGATAGGGACTCACAGGTGGGTTTATTCTCAGGTTCGATTTCTTTCTCTTTCTTTCTTTTCTTTCTTTCTTTCTTTGTGAAAAGGGTAAATACACAACTGCCCTTCAGTGCATGTGATTTCTTATTTTTGAAAAAGTTTTCGGATCTTTTGTTGGGCTGGCATGTGTTTGTTTATATGCGTTGGTCAGGCTGCTTGTTGCTATGTGTGAACGGAGACAGGGCGACCTGTGGGAGTGATGAAGGGGGTGGCTTGAGTGAGTGCTCAGTGGCTCTGAATAAACAGGGCACCACTATGATGTTTTAATGGTCAACAGACAATGGCTGGTATAAAAAAAAAAAACCAAACCTGTTGCCGTCAAGTCGATTCTGACTCACAGCGACCCTATAGTATAATTTAAAAGCTTAGGAATTGGAGTCCTTTAGGTCTCTTTGTCAGCCCTTTGGTTTCCTCAGGTGTTATAGGGCATTGGGCCTCCCTTCATAGCCCCAGAAGGTTGGGCCATGTCATATTCTGGATTCAGTCTCTGGGAAGAAGACCTAATTTATCACTTGAGGTGTGTCTTTTAGGATGTAGGAAATAAAGCTGGAAAACTGTGGGATGATAGGAATGAGGTCTCTTGGGGGAGAATTTCTACAAAGAGAAGACCAAGTTTTCAAATGTCATGAGTTAGAGGTGGGGTCATGGGCAAGAAGTGGAGTATTGAGTCCTTAAGTGTCCTGTCATGCTTTAACTCAAAGTAATTTATAATATAGACCTTTAGGGTATTGGGGCAGGGCAGTGGGAGATATATTTTCAAGTCTTCCTGCCCCATACAGCTGGTAAATGACACAGAAGATTAACTGGGCTTCTTGACCTCAGTGCAATGGGTAATCCTAAAACTTGCAGCCCTTGGGACATGATCAATAAAGTGGTCCACACCAGAATAGTGATATCTGAGTTTGTAATCTTGATGCTTATTGTCTAGTGACAGCTATTCTTGCCTTTGTGTTTCTCCTAACCCACCTTAATTTAAAATGAAGATTAAACATTCAGTTGATTTTTCAAATGTTTGTTAGTCAACAGAGCTTAAAAAAGGGAGGCCACATAAATGTTGTAAAATGTGTTTATTGACTCCATGCTTCCCTCCCCCACACCCTTTGACCACATTGGATAGACTGTGTCCACTTCAAGATCAGCTTGTTGCTTTTTATTGCTGAGTAGTAGCCCATTCTGCAGATATACCAAAATTTGCTTATCCATTCTCCTGTGAATGGATACCTAGATGTTTCCAATGTTTAGCTATTATGGATTAAGCTGCTATGATCAATCTTACTTAATCCTTTTGGTGAATGTATGTGGTCATTTTTCTTTGGGTAAATACTTAGGAGTGGAATTGCTGGGTCATAGGGCAAATGTATGTTTACCTTTTTAAGAAACTACTTACTAAATAATAATTTTCTAAAGTGGTTGTATCATTTTACATTTCCATCAGCAATGTATGAGAGTTCCATTTGTGCCACATCCTTGGAAATATTTGGTGTTGTTAGTCTTTTTCATTTTAGCTATCTTGTGAGTATGCAATGTATCTCATTGTGGTTTTAATTTGTATTTCCTTGATGACTAAAGACCTTAAGCACTTATTCATGTGCTCACTGGCCATTTATATATATTTTTGGTAAAGTGTCTGTCAATTCTTTTGCCCATTTTTTAATTGGGTTATCTTTTTTATTATTGAGTTATATGATATCCTTATATATTATGGTTGTAAGTCCCTTGTCAGATGTGATGAATTTTTTCTCCCAGCCTGTTGCTTATGTATTTGTTTTCTTAACCATGTATTTTGTTGAGCAGAAAGTTTTAATTTGATGAAGTCTAGTATATCATTTAATTTTTTTATATTAAGTGCTTTCTGGTCTCTCTCTAAGAAGTCTTTTCCTATCCCAGTGTCAGGAAGATATTCTCCTAGGTTCTTTGCTAGAAGCATCAGAATGTAGGTTGTCTATTTGAGTCGGCATCAACTCGAAGGCAACAGGTTTGGTTTTTTGGTTTTATTCCAGTCTTAATAAACATCTGTTAAAATCGCTCAAAACAAACTGGGGGAAAAAAATAAAAAAAGACCTCAGACAACAATCCAACCAAGCAACCAAGCAACAAAACAACCAAGAAACCCACCAACCAATCAATCCAAAGGGTCCACTCCATAGTCTTTAAAGGAGGTGAGTCACATTAGGTGACTTATATGCTTGAAACTGATCCATGGCAGGAGTCTGACTTCTGTGGTTTGGCAGATGACCTAGACCAATCCGTAGAATTTTTGCTCCCATGGAAAGGGCCGTTGCCTTCAGCTGAAGTCTCCATGGGATGCTCCTTTTTATCTAGGGTTCCAACTTATTAGTGTCCATGTTGAATGAGCACCTGAGGATTCCAGAAACTGCCTAGCATTAGGGGAGGGGAAGAGGAAGTACTGCTGGTATTCTAAGACTTGGAAGGTACTTTTCATTGGAAACATTTTTAAGTATAGCATCAAGGTCTCACTGAAGTGATACTGTACCTACTATGCTTCAGGGAGGGTTTTCTGTGCCAAGGACCCCTCTGTGGGCTGCCCAGGACACCTAACATTTGTGCAGAATGTGACTCCTGTGTGACTTACCAGTGAAACCAGCCTGTTGAAAATGGAGGGGTGCCTTGACTACAGTACTCTTTGTACTGTTACAGGGTCTAAGATTCGAGTCCTAGGCTTGGTGAAATTTCTAGACATGCTGTGCTTATGTACTTCCCCCTTCCTAATCCCAAGTATTTTAAGTTTGGCCACTATAGGGTGGCTATGAGTTGGAATATACTGGATGCCAATGGTCTGGTTTTTTGGTTCCCTTGGCCACGCATCCAGTTAATTCTTAGAGTAGACACTGCACTGGCCTAGCTGCCTTTAGATTGCACCTCAGGCACAGCCCAGAAAGTCACTTTAACCAAACCCATTGCTGTCAAGTCTATTCTGACTTAGAGCGATGCCATAGGACAGAGAACTGCCCCATAGGATTTCCAAGGAGCAGCTGGTGGATTTGAACTGCCAACCTTTTGGTTGGCAGCTCTGTTCAGTCACCTGAGTACTTACTTAATTTATCTCTCTTTGCCAGTTGTATATTGTTAATGGTTAATGTCCTGTCCTTCATCACTGAAGATAATACCATCCCAGAGGTTTTATTTTTATTTTTTTATGCTTTGTTTTATAGTTCCCTCTAGTAATCCTTATAGACTGGGGAACAGTTAAATTAATTCTCTCACTTTATTCTTGGAAAGTCACAGAATTTTGGAGTCTTGAGTGCCTTTTTGTGTCATTCTTTAATTGTTATTGTTAGGTGCCGTCGAGTTGGTTCTGTCTCAGTGATCCTATGTACAACAGAACAAAACACTGCCTGCTCCTGTGCCGTACTCACAGTCGTTGCTGTTTGAGCCCATTTTTGCAGCTGCTGTGTCAGTCCGTCTCATTGAGGGTCTTCCTCTTCTTCGTCGACCCTCTACTTTACCAAGCATGATGTCTTTCTCCAGGGACTGATTCCTCCTGATAACATTTCCAAATTAAGATGAAATCTCGCCATCCTTGCTTCCAACGAGCACCCTGGTTATACTTCTTCCAAGACAGATTTATTTGTTCTTCTGGTAGTCCATAGTATATTCAGTATCCTTTGCAACACCATAATTCAAAGGCATCAATTCTTCTTCAGTCTTGCTTATTCATTGTCTAGCTTTCACATCATAGGAGGCGATTGAAAATACCATGACTTGGGTCAGGTGCACCATAGTCTTCAAAGTGACATCTTTGCTGTTCAATGCTTTAAAGAGGTCTTTTGCAGCAGATTTGCCCAATGCGATACGTCATTTGATTTCTTGACTGCTGCTGCCATGGGCCTTGACTGTGGATCCAAGTAAAATGAAATCTTTAATTCTTTAATAAAGGAATGAAAGCATAAGTCCGAAGAGCTTCATTGATTCACAGAATGTCACCTTACTGGTTAGTGTCACTAGCTGGATGGCTGGGGTTGATATCCTCTTTGTTAAAGTCATCCACTTTTGGTATTTCTGTTATAGCAGCACTAGATGACTAAGACAGGCCCCTGCTGTGTGCCAAGGAGCCCTGGTGGTGCAGCTGAGTACTTTAGCCACTGCACCACCAGGGCTCCTTGGCACACAGCAGGGGCCTGTCTTAGTCATCTAGTGCTGCTATAACAGAAATACCAAAAGTGGATGACTTTAACAAAGAGAAATTTATTCTCTCACAGTCTAGGAGGCTAGAGGTCCGAATTCAGGGTGCCAGCTCCAGGGGAAGGCTTTCTTTCTTTGTCAGCTCTGGGGGAGAGTCCTTGTCATTAATCTTCCCTGGTCGAAGATCTTCTCAGGGTCTTCTGTCTTCAAGACCAATTCTTATATATGTAATTTTTTTTTAACTATGGAGGCCAGGAGGGCTATATATTATGGTAATTGGTTTATTAAGTTCCACTGGTAATATTTAGGGAGTGATGATTCAGTGGCAGAATTTTCACCTCTCACGGGAGACCTTCATTCAATTCCTGGCCAATGCATCTCATATGGAGCCAGCACCCATCTGTCAGTGGAAGCTTGAGTGTGGCTATGGTGCTGAACAGGTTTCAGTGTAGCTTCCAGACTAGGAAGAAAGGTCAGGCGATCTTCCGAAAATCAGCCAGTGAAAATCCTATATATCACAATGGTCAGATCCTCAACTGATCAGGGAGATGGCACAGGACTGTTGTAGCATTTCTTTCTGTTGTGCACAGGGCTGCCATGAATTGGGGGCTAATTCAAACACAGCTAACAACAACAACTGATAATATATAGAGGAGTGTGTGATCATTTGAAGCAGAGGGTTCTGTGTTATAGTTGGACAACTTGGAGAGATGATAATTTAACAGTTAGTTATACTGTTTGACATTAGTTATGCTATTTGACATTAAAAACATTTCCGTAGTCCACAAATTTGCGATCCATCTGTAGTCCAGTCAGAAACTATTATTCCTTCCTTTGGGCTTTTGTATTCGGCGAACCTAAACTCTGACTCCTTAGCATTTAATCCTCAGGTAAAAGAAGGGAGAGAGAAATAGCTTCCATTCCATCTCAGGGTCTCAGGAGACCTTCCTTTTGAAGCCTGTGAGAGCTGAACATGTGTCTCTGAGGGGAGGATGTGGCCTTTGGAATTATGGATCTGCTAGCTATAGGAGAGGTTGGCCTTGACTGTGAAACAGAGAGTTTAAAAAGCAGTTTTACCCAAGGGCCCACAGCTAATGATTTCAAAGTGTTGACTGCGCTATCTGCGTAAACAAAAGCAGGCTTTCACAGTGTTTACTTAGCTCTGCTGCTTACAAAGGAATCGCATGTGCTTCCCGCCACACCACATTGCTGGCTTGTATCACCACCATTCATTTCGAAGCAACTTAAATGATTTTGGCCTTTTGTTTAGGTTGCGGGTCAGCACAAAAAGGAAGCTTTCTATAAACCACCAGGCTGTTTCTGTCTCATACTGGAACAGGCATGCCTTTGATGAGAATTCATTTCATATCCAGGAATTGCGTTAGCAGACTGAATAGGAGTGTCAGTGTCAGACAGAAGAGCATGGGCCTTAAACTTAATCAGATGTTCACACTTCTTCTTTCGTTTAATCAAAAGCATGGCAGAAGATGTGAGATGTTTAATTGCGGTTTCAATCACTCAAGTGCAGCATGTTGCATTCAAATGTGTCTGTTCTATTGCATTTTCGTAAATGTTAGATACACTGGTCTTACACCCAAAGGCTGCTGTGGCATTTTCTCAGAGATTTCAGCTAACGAGGTAATTTAGAGCTCCTAATTACACATGGTGCCATTTTCAAAGAGGCTGGTATTACGTTCAAACATAATTACCCACACAGACTCTCTGCCCAGAGCTCATAAATAAAAAGTTATATAAGAATTAGCAAACTGGTATCTTTGTTTCCTAGTGCTGCTGTAACAGAAGTATCACAAGTAGCTGGCTTTAAAAGAATAGAAGTGTACTTTCTCATGGTTCTGGAGGCTAGAAGTCTGAATTCAGGACACTGCCTCGAGGGGAAGGCTCTTTTCTGTCGACTCTGGGGGAAGATAGCTGTCTCTTTCAGTCTATGTTCCTCGGTTCCTTGGCGAGCTTCACTTGGCATCCATCTTTTCCAGTTTGTGCTCTTGTCTCTGTGCATAATTTGCTCTTTTTATATCTCAAAAGGTTTAAAATACACTCTACACTGCTATGGAATCATTAACATAACAAAGAAAACCCTATTCCCAGATGGGATTACATCCACAGGTATAAAAAAAACCAAACCCATTGCCATCAAGTCGATTCCGACTCAGGGCGACCCTATAGGACACAGCAGAATTGCCCCACAGGGTTTCTAAGGAGTGGCTTGGTGGATTCGAACTGCTGACCTTTTGGTTAACACCCGAATTCTTAGCCACTGTGCCACCAGGGCTTTCAACACATATTTTTTGAGGACACAATTCAATCTATAACACTGCGTATGCTGGATATTATTACTGTTATTGTTAGTATTATCATTTTTATTAATGTCTCTAAATTATTTTTGTGAGATATGAGGGAAAAAAATTACTAAAGTAGAAGCTGAAGTTCAGTGAACTCAAGCAATATTGATCAAGCCACCCAGTAGCATTGCTGGGACTCAGTTCCAAGTTTCCCAATTCTTATTTCTGGTTATTTGTCAGTCTCCACAAGGTCCAGGGCACTACACAAGCCTCAAGTGGCCTCTGGTCAAAATTATAACTCTTTTTTACCCCTCCACTCCTTTTGTTTATTGTCACCCCCTGGTTAGATTTATCCCCATCCCCATCCTACCTCCATAGATGAATACATTAGATGCCGAGAGATTTCCACCATGGTATTTCTCTTGCAACTACCCCTATTCTACACTTTTCCCGACTCTACTCCCAACAAAGTTTAACTACCCTGTGTCCTATTCTCCCAAAGCCTAACTCAGTGGCTTGAGAAATGGAAAGGAACCATCAGCAAGGGGTTGTCCCGGCATAACAGGTACCTGAGCCCCTCCTGGAAAGTAGAGGCCTTTCTTTCATGCCTTGTGCCAAGGTAGTGATTGTGGGAGTTTGGGGTGCCATTTTACTGTCAGAGGAGGACTTGCATTTGGGCAGGGGGACTGTTCCTTGTGATCCTCACATCAACTTGGTGGGAGCAGCAGATTGCCAAATGGCAAACAAGCAACTAAAGGAGACTCTTTACTAGAAATCTTGGGACCAAGTCCCAGCTTGGCCATTATGTGATTTTATCTGTCTCATGTAAGTTCTTTGAATATATGTAGGGTTGCCCTTTATTCAAGTACTTTAAAGGGATGGGGAACAAGGTAGCAGCTGTAGCATTTGCCTTTCCAGGCAGGAAAGGACAAGCAAATAAAGATCTTAAACTCCTTTTCAAAGATAGCGTACAACAGAGAAGGGGTCTGCATTGGTGAGCATCAGCCTTCCCTTTCCGTTGTCCAGGATTCTGGTTCTGTCTTCTCCATGTCATGCCATGTGATGTGTGATAAGTGTCCAGCTGTCAAAGAAGCATGTTGATCTTCCTTATTCTCCCCCATTGCCACTTCTACATACAAGGTCTGTAAGCTTAACAGGCGACGACACTCAGGAGTTCCCCTTGTCTGTAACGTCCTCCCTTCTCCACTCCCACCATGGATCCACGTTCATCAAGCCTCTCATTGAGAGCTCATGCACCTTAGAAAGCCCCTACCTTCCAAATGTGTCCCAAATTGACTCTTCTCCCCCTTAAACCCTTCTCTCTAGTCCGAGAAACCAGCATCTCTGGCCTGCACTGCTGCAGAAGTTGCCCAATGGGCCTGCCTGCTTCTAATCTTTCCTCTCTATCACAAAGTCTTAGAAGCAACCAAAGTAATCCTTATAAAACACACAGCAGGTTGTGTTCTTTCACTTCTGTCCACACTCCAGGGGCTTTGTAAAACATCAGAATAAAAAACAAAGTTCTTTCCCTGGTCTATGAACCCCTAGGTGACCAAGATCAGCCTAATGGCCATCTTACACATGTCGTTTCCCACTACCAGTCCCCTTGCCCATTCACTCACACATCCCGGCCTTTGTACTCTTCCTCAAAAATGCCAAGCATATGTCTAACTGTGCACCTTTGTACTTGCTGTTCTGCAGTCTAGAACACTCCTCTGCAATAACTTCAAATGGCACATTCCCCTGCTACCTTCAGTCTGCTCGGTTATCACCTCCTTTCGTGACTGCTCCATATTCCCTTGCCTGGCTTTATTTTTCTATATAGCACTTATTACTGGCCATATGTATATTCTATTTATGAGAGTCTTGATGTGCTCACTGTATATGGCAGGTATTCATCTGGGGTCCATATATCTCCAAAGATTGTGAGTAGAATTCCTGATCCTTAGAACCTGTGAATATTGCCTTATATAACAAAAGAGTGAATGTTACATGTCCCAAAAGATGTGGCTAAAGATCTTGAGAGGAAGAGCTTATCCTGGATTATCCAGATGGGCTCTAAATGGCATCACAATAACAGAGTTATTGATTTCAACTCATGGAAACCCTGTGAATGCAAGGTAGGTCTGCTCCATAGGGTTTTCAAGGCTGTGGTCTTTCTGAAGCTGAACACCGGGGCTGTTTTCCAAGGTACCTCTTGGTGTATTTGAACCACCAACATTTTGGCTAGTAGTTCAGTGCTTAATCATTTGTGCCACACAGGTATTAGATACGCACACAAAGGAGGAGGTGATGTGAAGATGGAGTCAGAAATTGGAGAGATGAAGCTATGAGCCAAGGAATGCCGGTGACCACCAGAAGCTGGCAAGGAATGAGTTCTCCCTGAGGGTGTCTGGAGGGAGTGTGGCCATGCCAACACCTTGATTTTGGACTATGGTTCCCAGAACCGTGAGATAAGTCATTTCCATTGTTTTAGGCCATGAAGTTTGTGCTAATTTGTTATGGTAGCCACAGGAAGGAGCACTGGTGGTGCAGTGGTTAAGAGCTCAGCTGCTGACCAAAAAAGGTCTGCAGTTCAAATCTACCAGCCCCTCCTTGGAAATCCTATGGGGCAGCTCTACTCTGTCCTATAGGGTCGCTATGAGTCAGAATCTACTACAAGGTCCGTGAATGTGGATGGGAAAAACTTCCATCATTATTTTCACTAAGGTCTAATTGAAATTTAGCACTTCCTTAGGTGTGAAAGTGGGCAGCAAAAGAGTATTTTTAGTGGGACCTGTGGCTTTGTCACCAATAGAAGTTGTGGATTTATATCATAGGACGGGTGTTGCAGAGGCCTTGAAATATCATTGATGCTTAAATTGCTACTTTGAATTCGCAGTGGTTTTATTTATTTTTTTATGTTTCACTTTATAGTTCCCTCTAGTAATGCTTATAGACTGGAACAGTTAAATTCTCTCACTTTATTCTTGGAAAGCCACAGAATTATGGAGTCTTGAGTGCTTTTTTATGTCATTCTTCAATTGTTGTTAGGTGCTGTCGAGTTCGTTCTGACTCAGTGATCCTATGTACAACAGAACGAAACACTGCCTTCTCCTGTGCCATCCTCACAATCATTGCTGTTTGAGCCCATTGTTGCAGCCACTGTGTCAATCCATCTCATTGAGGGTCTTCCTCTCTTTCTATTACTAAACTAAAAAGGCAAAAATTCCTGGCATGAATAGTTGGTCCTGAATAAATATTTAATTAGTGAATGAATAATTCTAGCCCAACGTGCTTATTTTAAAGGGAAAAATTAAGGCCCAGAGAACTGAAATCAGCCTGAGATCCCAGCAGCAGAGCTAAGGCTAATGCCATATCCCCTGGAGACCACTTTTGCTCCTACTGCACACTGACCCCCTTCATGGTCAGTTTAGGTCCTTTTTCCTCTAGGAAAACTTCCAGAGAAACTCCACCCTCTCTACCTTTCAACCCCCTGGGTCCCCTTGACCCATTACTCTCTCTGTACGTCTTAGCACATGATTCCACTGAATGCAGTCCTTTTCTAAAAAGTAAACTTTTCAGTTTAGACAAAAAATTATGCAGAAAGTACAGAGAGTTCCCGTATGCTACTCTTTCCCTGCACACAATTTATCCTATTATTACATCTTACATTCCTGTGGTACATTTGTTATAACTGATGAACCAGTATTTATACATTATTATTAGCTAAAATCCACAGTTTACATTAGGGCTCACTCTTTGTGTTGTACAGTCCTATGTTGTTGTTATTAGCTGCTGTTGTGACAGGTTCTGATGCATGGTGAGCCCAGGTGAACCAAAGAAAACACTGTCTGGTCCTGGGCCATGCCCATGATTGGTTGCAGATTGGACTGTTGTGATACATAGGGTTTCCACAGGCTGATTTTTTGGCATTAGATCACCAAGCCTTTCTTCCTAGTCTGTTTTAGACTGGAATGTCCACTGAAACCTGTTCAGCATCATAGTAGCATGTAAACTTCTGCTGACAGATGGGTGGTGGCTGTGCATGAGCTGCATTGGCCAGGAATTGAACCTGGGTCTCCAGCATGGAAGGCAAGCCTTCTACTACTGAACCACCACTGTGGGTTTTGATAAATGCATAATGCCTTGTGTCCATCATTACAGTATTATATAGAATAGTTTCACCACCCTAACAATGCCCTGTGCTCCACCTATTCATCCCTCTCCACCCCTGCTGAACCCTTGCTGACCACTAAACTTTTTACTGCCTCCATAGTTTTACTTATAGAATTGAACAGAAGATTACAAAGGGCAGCTCAAGAAGACAAAGTAAAGTATTATAATGAAATGTGCAAAGACCTGAAGTCAGAAAACAAAAAGGAAAGACACGCTCAGCATTTCTCAAGCTGAAAGCACTGAAGAAAAATTCAAGCCTCAAGTAGCAATATTGAAGGATTCTATGGGAAAATATTTAATGATGCAGGAAGCATCAAAAGGAGAGGGAAAGAATACACAGAGTCACTGTACCAAAAAGAATTGGTTGACATTCAAACATCTAAGGAGGTAACATATGATCAAGAACTGATGGTACTGAAGGAAGAAGTCCAAGCTTCATTGAAGGCAATGGCAAAAAACAAGGTTCCAGGAATTGACGGAATACCAATTGAGATGTTACAACAAATGGATGCAGCACTGGAGGTGCTCAGTTGCCTGTTTCAAGAAATTTGGAAGACCGCTACCTGGCCAACCTACTAGAAGAGATCCATATTTGTGCCCATTCCAAAGAAAGGTGATCCAACAGAATGTGGAAATTATTGAACGATATCATTGATATAACATGCAAGTACGACTTTGCTGAAAATTATTCAAAAGCGATTGTAGTAGTACATTGACAGGGAACAGCCAGAAATTCAAGCTGGATTCAGAAGAGGACTTGAAAACGAGGGATACCATTGCTGATGTCAGACGGATCTTGGCTGAAAGCAGAGAATACCAGAAAGATGTTTACCTGTGTTTTATTGACTGTGCAAAGACATTCGACTGTGTGGTTCATAATGAATTATGGATAATATTGTGAAGAATGGGAATTCTGGAACACTTAATTGTGCTCATGAGGAACCTGGACATAGACCAAGAGGCAGTCATTTGAACAGAACAAAGGGATACTGCACAGTTTAAAATTAGGAAAGAATGTGTCAGGGTTATATCCTTTCACTATACTTCTTCAATTTGTATGCTGAGCAAACAATGTAAGAAGCTGGACTACATGAAAAAGAACATGGAATCTGGATTGGAGGAAGACTCATTAACAAACTGTGATATGCAGATGACACAACCTTGCTTGCTGAAAGTGAAGAGGACTTGAAACACTTACTGATGAAGATCAAAGACTACAGCCTTCAGTATGGATTATACCTCAAGGTTAAGAAACAAAAATCCTCACAACTGGATCTGCAAGCAACATCATGATAAACAGAGAAAAGACTGAAGTTGTCAAGGATTTCATTTTACTTGGATGCACAATCAACGCCCATGGAAGCAGCGATCAAGAAATCAAATGACGTATTGCATTGGGCACATCTGCAGACAACCTCTTTAAAGTGTTGAAAAGCAAAGATGTCACTTTGAGGACTAAGGTGCGCCTGACCCAAGCCACGGTATTTTCAATTGCCTCATATGCATGGGAAAGCTGAACAACGAATAAGGAAGACCCAAGAAGAATTGACACCTTTGAATTATGGCGCTGGTGAAGAATACCGAATATACCATGGCCTGCCAGAAGAAAGAACAAATCTATCTTGCAAGAAGTACAGCCAGAATGCTCCTTAGAAGCAAGGATGGCAAGACTTCATCTCATATACTTTGGACATTTTATCAGGAGGGACCAGTCCCTGGAGAAGGACATCATGCTTGGTAAAGCAGAGGGTCAGCGAAGAAGAGGAAGGCTCAATGAGATGGATTGACAGCGTGGCTGCAACAATGGGCTCGAGCATAACAGTGATGGTGAGTATGGTGCAGGACTGGGAGGTGTTTTGTTCTGTTGTACATACGGTAACTTGATGAGTCAGAACAGACTCGACGGCACCTAACAACAACAACAACAACAACATAGCTTTACTTTTTCCAGAACGTTGTATATGTGGAATCATATAACATGTAGAACACTGCACTTTTTAAAATTCAGTTTCCCATTGTTCCCATCTTAACCCAATGCCTGATACATTTAAAAAAAACAAACAAAAACTCTATACCTGTTTGTTGAGAAGTGAAACGCAAATAATCCCAGTTTTTGACAGGTATGAGTCTGACCTCCTGAACAAGAGACTAAACCCCTTCCTTCCTTTTTTCTTTTGGTTTGTGTTTATACAATTCATAAATTGCCACAGGCACATAGTAGGTGTTCAACAAAGATGCATGGAATATAATTGAATTTCCTGGTAGCTGAACAACTAGACAGACTGGTGGATAGATAAAAATTAGCAAAGCAGATTTAAACCATGTGTTCATCATTGAAAAGTCGTTTCCTTTTTAGCCAAGATAAATGCTTTTTTAATGTGTAAAGAAATCTATAATTTTCTCTGCTTTGAATTAAAGCTCCCGCTACCCAGATTTCCTGCCTGCTTCTGGCTGCTGTTAATGAGCTAATTTACCCCACTGAGGTGAGAGATTTTTTTCTTGGGAAAGGGTTTAGATAGGCCTTTCTCACATCCAGGGCCCCAGAGCTTTCCTAACAGGGCTTTAAACACTCCGAACGTATTTAAAAGAGAAGCCAAGAAACAAATCTGTTGTTTTAACTTTATTCCTTGAGGCTTTAGCAGCTCGGCTTTCCTCCGCCTTTGATCATGGTTGGCAGGAGTGGCAGGCCTGGAGACAGCCTAGAAGGGCTGGGTCTCCTTAGGAAGCCCAGTTCAGGAGGACCCACCCAGCTCCACACAATGAAAATAAAGTTGTCAAGCCTTTGAGGTGGCTGTGAAGATTTATTCTTCCTGGGCAAATTGGTAAGAGATTTATATTTTTAAAAAACGCTTTGATGAGCTTGATAAGGAAGCTCTGGTTTGAATGTGGAAAAATATTCTAGAGGTTTTCCACTGCAGGACTAGGTTCTCAGTATCCATTGTGAAGCTTGACCTGTGGAAATGAATTTGCCCTCAAGTTAATGACAAGACCATAAGGGAACCATTTGGAGATTACGGAGCACACGCTCATACTGTTTTAGAATATAAGCCTCTGAGAAGCAAGGGATCTTAGAAGCCTTCTGAAGATTGTTTTTAAAATTGTGGTGAATACATATATATATATATGTATCTATATATGTATATATATATATATACACATATATATATATAACAAAACAACATACCCCAACTCAATGATGTCTATGAGTGCAATTCAGTAATTCAGTGACATTGATTGCATTCTTCAAGTTGTACAACCAATCCCACTATCCTTCACCAAATCATTCCACCTCCATTGACATAAACTCAATGCCCTCTAAGCAAAAACTCCCTCTTTCTCCCTCTCTCCCACCCCTGGTGAGCACTAATAATCTTTGTTTTCTATATACAATATTTACTTATTTCATATAAGTGAGACCATACAGTATTTGCCCTTTTGCGACTGACTTCTTTTGCTCAGCATAATGTTTTCAAGGTTCATCCATGTTGTAGCATGCATCAGGACTTCATTTCTTGTTATGGTTGAGTAATGTTCCACTGTGTGTATATACCACATTTTGTTTATTCAGTCGTCTGTTGATGGACATTTCTCTTGTTTCTACCTTGTGGCTATTGTGAAAATTGGCTGCAGTGAACGTTGGTGTACAGGTTTCTGTTTGCATTCCTGTCTTCACTTCTTCTAAGTATATACCTAGGATTGGGATTGCTGGGCCATACGGTAGCTCTATGTTCAACTTTTTGAGGAACTGCCAGACTATTTTCCACAGAGCCTGTACCATTTTACCTTCCCACCAGCAATGGATGAAGGTTCCAGTTTTAACCTTGCCAACACCTATTGTTTTCGTTTTTTGTAATCATTGCCATTCTAATACGGGTGCTTCTGTAAGTCTTGACAACACATTTCCCAGTCCTCAGTGCCCACCAAAGTCTTCTGATTTCTCTGTTATGATTCTGTTATTTACTTCAGTAAGTATGATTCCATTACTTCCACCAGCTGAAGCAATGAAAGATGAAAAATTTTATTCTACATACAATGGAGAGAGTTTGTATCCTTCCTAAGTTCAAGTGATATTTGTTGTGAAAGAAGCGTCACACACCATTCTAAGCATGTCTTTGTCACATTCAGGTCTTGAGGGATCTAGGAAAGGAAACGGAACCTGGTATAAAATATTTTTCTCTTATATTCATTCTGGAAAGCCCTTTTACCCAGAAACATCTGCCACCATCCCTGAGAGGGCGCTCTTAATGTCCCTTAGTTATGCAGACCATTATGAATGGTTCTTAACAGGCCATGAGCTCCCAACCAGAAACAGTATTGACACTTAGCTTATAGCAGTGGAAATTCTATAATCACTGGGACATTTTCTTGGGAAAATCAGAATATTGCCCTTGAATCCTATTACTGGGGCAGCCTTCTCTTGGGTTGTAACTGGTAGTACGGCTCAGTGGAGAGCCCATGATCTTGTGACAGATGGAACCAGGTTGGAATTCCTGCATGGGCACTTATTTTCTGTGTTACCTTGGGTATATTCTTAATTCTTCTTGCTGAATTAGCTCAACTATAAAATCAAAGTAATTGCACTTTGCTGGTTAAAGCCCTTCAGTTTGTAAGGATCAAAGTTAGGCTCAGGTTACACTAGAGATCAGGGATTACTGTAAAGGTCACAGACACTTAAGGAAATGTGGCAAACAATCACCATGCAGGATACAGAAGCCCCTTCATAAGAGAACTTGGTATATTCATGGCAGAGTTTTCTCCTGTTTCTGTTTCTCTCTGTATGCTTGTCTCCACTGCCTCCATGGTTTTGTATTCTCTTCTACTCTTTTCTATCACCCTCTCTCCTGCCCTTGTCTTGGAATCAAAACTCATTGAGAGAAGATCTCACTAAATCAGGAGGTCACCACCAAGTAGGGGCCCCTATAGGTCAGAGTTCTCATGATAGGCTTCCTCCCAGTTGATTCAGCCTAGGATGGTGGCCTTCGGCTCAGGATCAAATTCCTGTAGCCATCTGCAGTGGCTAAGCTAACAGGGTCCCATGATATTAAACATGGCTTCTTTGCTCTGTAGGGGACTGTGCTGGTAGTTTCCATTCGCTCCGTCAGATCCACGCTCCATTCTTCTCTGCCCTGCTGTGCGCACAGGGAGAAGACTTCCATGAACTTTATTGCCCATGCTCCATTGCTTTCTTGTTTCCTGTTAGGTTTAGCCAATGGGAAGTATTGGAAGGACAGCAGAGGATGGAGGAGAGAGAGGTTGGGATATTTATTCCTCTTCTCCCTCTACTTGGTTTTGGCAGTGTCTACAGCCTCTGTTCAGCAACCCCTCTACCACAGCCACAACTCTCTAGCATTTTAGTAACAGCTGTCTTCTCCAGGCCTATGAGTGGTAATGACCTCCCACTTTTGCTGGATCATGGGTGCTTCACCATCCCTAGTCAGTTCCCTTAACTCTGACCACAGATTTTAAAATAGTCTCTTCCTTCAATTCTTGCCAATGAGCCCTTTGAGAGGGCCAGGTCTTACTGGTGGAACATTGAGTGATACAGTGATTGCAGATATGGTGGCTCTGAACATATCACATGTTATCCAGGATAAACACTCAACTCTAGGGACAATTACAAGAATAAAGTGGGTTTATGCTTCTAAGGACCTGGAGTACTGTGGAGGTCAACAACTGAAAGTCCCTGTTATTATCACTTCTGCCATATTTTTGTAAAAGAAATTAATCACTATTATGTGGTCAGGACATAGAAAGTCACCACATATGTCCTTTCTAGTTACTTCAATAACTTAAAAGTGGTCGCTTTCAAGACAATGAAATGACATTAGTAGGCTTGCCAGTGGCAAAATTCTCAAATGGAACAATGCTGAGTTTTCAGTAGCAATTTCAGAGAGATGAGAACATGACAACTCTTTGAAGGATATTATTTAAGATGTTGGAAGCTATGCCACCTGTATTTCAAATACCAGCAGGGTCATCCATGGTAGACAGGTTTCAGTGGAGCTTCCAGACCAGGATAGACTAGGAAGACCAAAAAAAATACCAAACCCACTGCCGTCAAGTTGATTCCGACTCATAGCGATCCTATAGGATAGAGTAGAACTGCTTCATAGGGTTTCTAAAGCTATAAATCTTTATGGAAGCAGACTGTCACATCTTTGTCCTGCGGAGCGGCTGTTGAGTTCAAACTGCCAGTCTTTCTGTTAGCAGCTGAGTGCTTTAACCACCGTGCAACCAGGGCTTCTTGACTAGGAAGAAGGACCCAGCAATCTACTTCTAAAAAACATTGGCCAGTGACAACCTTATGAATAGCAGTGAAGCATTGTCTGAGACAGTGCCAGAAAATGAGCCCCTCAGGTTGGAAGGCACTCGAAATATGACTGGGGAGGAGCTGCCTCCTCAAAGTAGAGTTGACCTTAATGTGGATGGAACAAAGCTTTTGAGACCTTCATTTGCTGATATGTCACAACCCAGAATGAGACGAAACAGCTGCAAACATCCATTAACACAGTGTCTACAACAATGGTCTCAAACATAACCCCTGTGAGGATGGCACAGGACCAGGCAGTGTTTCATTCCGTGGTACATAGGGTGGTATATGAGTTGGAACTGACTGAGCAGCACCTAACAACAACATTTAAGAGCATGATATGGGGCACCTGTTATTATGTTGTTAAAACAAGTTAATAGAGTGAGTCTGACTGAGACTTGAGGAGGGCAGCCGTGGTATCTCAAAGTGTGAAGAAATAAGGAACTGGCAGCTAGTGTTAGGTTGTTCCTGCTGTCTCTTTGTAAACAAAAACTTTGGGTAACCAGGAGTCTGCAACAGAATATCAAGAAGGGAGATCAACTTCCGGGCAACATGGCACTACAGGCAGAAGCAACACGCCATCCCTCCACAGCAAAGATCCAAAAAACTAAGCCAAACAGAGAAAACAGCAATCCTGAAACCCTAAGCATCAAATAAAGAGATAAACAATTCAGAGAAGCACTGAATGGAATAAGTAACTGACAGAGAACAGAGAGTGAGGAGAGATACATTCAGAGGTCCCCTATCAGCTAACACAGCACAGATCTGCCATCTTGGACTCCTATAAGAGATCAGTGATCAGGGGGTACAAGAAAGCAGCTTCACGGAGCTTCCAGCAGGGGACAGAGCAACCGGTAACCAGCGATATACACTTTCCCACCCCCCCACCCTTCTTCACCCCCACTCGGCCTTCTCTGGTTCCTGCGGCCACAGTGTCTTGGCCAGGAAGCACTGGCTTCACCCCAATGTCACTTGGATTCCACCTACCCTCACTGGCTGGCTCCCTACGTGCAATTTTTGGCTGTTGGTGTTGCTTTTTCCCACTTCTTTAGATTTCTTCCTTACCTCTCACCACCTCCGCCTCCTTTCTTTCAAATACCTGGCTCCATGCGCCATCTTTGCTTCTTCCTGAAAGTCTGTGAAACTGCTTCCCGGCCCATACTGCCACGATGGTGGAATCCCAGGGCTTTTTTTGTTTGTTTTGAATTGTTTATTTGTTTGTTTTGTTTTTCTTTTCTCGAAATGGGAGCCCATTCTAACTGGGCAGTACTGTGCGGCTTGGGACCTACCTCCTCAGTTTGCACAGACTCGCAGAGGGATCCCTGAGAACATTTCTTTTTTCTTGTTTTTTTGGGGGGATTTTCTTGCCCTTTTTTTTATTGGTTTGTTTTGTTTCCTTTTCCCCCTTTTTGTCTTTCTTCATTACTCATTTCTCATCTCTCTATATTTTCCTTCCCTTCCTGTCCCCTGAATACCTTGTGCTGAGTGATGCCTATACCCCTTCTAGCCAGGCAGTACTTCACAGCCTGGGAGCAACTTCCCCAGACCTCACAGCTGCACCAGTTGGATCCCTGGGAGATTTTCTTTTCTTTTTTCTTTCTAATTTTTATTTATTCATTTTTTAAATTTTCTTTTCTTTTTTTCTTCTTCTCCTTTTTCTCCATTTCATAGTCTCTCATCTCTTCACTCCAATGACAAGCTCCCCTAGCACTCTTTTTTGTTTGTTTGCATGTTTTTGGCTCCTGTTCCTCTCGCCTCTCTCCCATACCCATCTTAGCTCCACACATCAGTCTCCCCCCTCCATCCTGCCTTCCTACACCATAAGCTGAACATCACACCACCAAGCAGCCCAAGCATGGCCTACTGGAACCTGCCCTACACTAATTACCGGTCCACTCTGGTGGCCGTAGTAAGTGCCACAAACAACACATCCAAACAACTCCTCTTCAGCTAGACCTGCCCTGCTGTACCATATCTGAGTGACTGACCCTGCCAATTGGAGGAGGTGAAAAGTATCATGCCAACAGACAAGCAAACAACAAAGAACACACAGCCCACTTGCTCAGACATAGCCAAATAAGACAAAAAAGCAGGACAAGACAAACAAATCTACAAGCAATAAATGAGGAAAATAACTACCGAATGCCCTGAAGACAGCAGACAATATCAAAATTTTACAAAAACAGGACAGGATGGTTCCAGTAGGTGTCAAAAATAAAACACCAGATGACTTTCCAGTAGAAGAAAAGGCACTAGAACTACCTGATAGGGAATTCACATCTCTAATATTCAGAGCTATCCAAGAGTTGAAGCAAAAAACAGACAAAAATCTGGGAAAAATAGACAAATCCATGGAAAAGGCATACAAATCCATGGAAAATACAGACCAAAAAATGGAACAAATCAGGAAAATAATGCAGGAACAAAATGCCAAAATAAATTCACAACTAGAAATCATACAAAAACAACAGTCAGAAATCCAAAAGATAAACAACAAGATTTCAGAAATGGACAGTGTCAGAGAAGGGCTGAGGAGCAGGTTTGAAACGATGGAAGACAGGATCAGCGAAACTGAAGACAAACACTTGGATACAACTCTGAGGAAAAATCAGAAAAAAGAACAAAGAAACCCTGAGAATTATGTGGGATACGATCAAAAGCAAAAATCTGCAAGTGATTGGAGTTCCAGAATGGGAGGAAAAAACAGAAAACACAGAATCATTGAAGAACTGCTGACAGAAAACTTCCCCAATATCATGAAAGATGAAAAGCTGGCCATCCAAGAAGCTCAATGAACCCCATATAGAAGAGACCCCAAAAGAAAATCACCAAGGCATATCATATTCACACTCGCCAAAACCAAAGACAAGCAAAGAATACTGACAGCAACTCGAGAAAAACAAAAAGTCCCATACAGAGGAGAAACAATAAGACTAAGCTCAGATTATTTGGCAGAAACCATGCAGGCAAGAGGGCAATGGGATGAAATATATAAAATCTTGAAAGAAAAAAATTGCCAGCCAAGAATAATACATCCTGCAAAACTCTCATTCAGATAGGATGGTGAAATTAGGACATTTCCAGATAAACAGAAATTAAGGGACTATGTAAAAACCAAACCAAACTTACATGAATTATTGAAGGGAGTCCTTCGATCTGAGAACAAACAACATCAGCTCACAGGCTGAATCTAGGATGCAGGATCATCCCAGCCAGATACAAATCTAGGAAATGACCTGTCAAGGACTATCCAAAACCAAAAGAAATACAAAAGGGAATCAGAGAAGTTAATGTGTAAATGACAACAACATCAGAACAATAAAAGAGGGAATAAAAGAAGGTATAGAACCTTCTAACAGAGAGGAAGGCAAGGCGATACTGATTCAAACTTAGAAAGATAAGGGTAAATTTCAAGGTAACCACAAAGAAAATTAACAAACCTACTCATCAACATAAAGAGGAAAAACATAAAGTCTCAGTAAAAACAAAACCTACAAAAACAAAAGAAATGAAAAAAAAATCCACAAACAAAAAGAATTCAGCACAGGAGAGTAAGAGGAACAAAGAAAACATCAGCCCCCCCCCCAAAAAAAAAGTGCTACAAAATAACAGCAGTAAACTCACAGCTATCAATAATTACACTGCATGTAAATGGCCTCAATGCACTCATAAAGAGATGGAGAGTGACAGAATGGATGAAAAAAGAGGCTCCATCAATATGCTGCCTACAAGAGATACACCTTAGAAACAAAGATGTAAACTTATTAAAAATCAAAGGCTGGAAAAAAATATATCAAGCAAACCACTACCTAAAAAGAGCAGGATAAAACAGACTTTAAAACAAAATCCACCATAAAAGACAAAACAAGAACCCTATGTAATGATTAAGGGGACGATCCATCATGAAGACATAACCATAATAAACATCTACACACCCAGTGACAGGGATCCAAAATACATAAAACAAACTCTAACAGCACTGAAAAGAGAAATTGACAGTTCCACAATAATAGTAGGAGACTTCAACACACAACTCCCAGTAAA
>NW_004444040.1:9723505-9724788 GCF_000243295.1 Trichechus manatus latirostris
GCCCTTTATCACCACTCCTATTTAACATTGTGCTGGAAGTTCTAGCTAGAGCAGTAAGGCAAGAAAAAGAAATAAACGGCATCCAAATTGGTAATGGAGAAGTTAAACTGTCCCTGTTTGCGGATGCTATGATACTATACATAGAAAACCCTAAAGACTCCACTAGAAAACTACTGGAACTAATAGAAAGATTCAGCAGAGTGGCAGGATACAAGATAAACATACAAAAATCAGTTGGATACCTATACACCAATAAAGAGAATGATGAAAAGGAAATCAGGAAAACAATACCATTTATAATAGCCCCTAAAAAAAAATACTTAGGAATAAATCGAAAAGACCTATACAAAGAAAACTACAAAACACTACTGCAAGAAACCCAAAGGGATCTACACAAATGGAAAAACATACCATGCTCATGGATAGGTAGACGCAACACAGTGAAAATCACAATTCTATCCTACCCAAAGCAATCTACAAATACAATGCAATCCTGATCCAAATACCAACAACGTTCTTTAAAGAGATGGAAAAACTAGTTATTAACTTTATATGGAAAGGTAAAAATCCCCGAATAAGTAAAACATCACTGAAGAAGAAGAATAAAGTAGGAGGACTCCCACTACCTGACCTCAGAATCTACTATACAGCTATGGTAGTCAAAACAGCCATGTACTGGTACAATGTCAGATACATTGACCAGTGGAATAGAATTGAGAACCAGATGTAAATCCATCCACCTACGGTCACCTGGTCTTCAACAAGGGCCCAAAGTCCATCAAATGGGGAAAGACAGTCTTTTTAAGAAATGATGCTGGCAAACCTGGATGTCCGTCTGCAAAAAAAATGAAACAGGACCCACACCTCACACCATATACAAAAACTAATTCAAAATGGATCAAAGACCTAAATATGAAGCGAAAAACTATAAAGTTTGTAGAAGAAAAAACAGGATCAGCGCTAGAGGCCCTAATACATGACATTAACAGGATACAAACCATAACCAACAACACACAAACTCCAGAAGATAAACTAGATAACTGGGATCTTCTAAAAATCAAACACCTATACACTTCAAAAGAGTTCACCAAAAAAGTAAAAAGAGAACCTACAGACTGGGAAAAAAGTTTTGGACATTACAAGTGAGACAAAGTCTAATCTCTATAATCTACAAGAAAATCCAACACCTCTACAACAAAAAGACAAATAATCCAATTAAAAAATGGGCAAAGGAAATGAACAGATACTTCACCAAAGAAGACATTCAAGCGGCCAACAGACAC
>NW_004444040.1:9725638-9739375 GCF_000243295.1 Trichechus manatus latirostris
ATGTTCTACATTCTACCTTGGTGAGTAGCGTCTGGGGTCTTAAAAGCCTGTGAGCAGCCATCTAAGATACTCCACTGGTCTCACCCCTTCGGGAGTAAAGGAGAATGAAGAGAACAGGATACAAGGAAAAGATTAGTCCAAGGGACTAATGGACCACAGCTACGAAGGCCTCTACCAGACTGAGTCCAGTACAGCTAGATGGTGCCTGGCTACCACCACTGACTGCTCTGAAGAGGATCACAACAGAGGGTCCTGGACAGAGCTGGAGAAGGATGTAGAACAAAATTCTAACACACACAAAAAAAGACCAGATTTACTGGCCTGACAGATACTGGAGAAACTCCGAGGATATGGCCCCTGGACACCTTTTTAGCTCAGTGGTGAAGTCTCTCCAGAGGTTCACTGTTCACCCGGGGATTGGACAGCCTCATAAAACAAAACGGGGCTAACGAGGCACAGCAGTCCAGGGACAAGGACTAGAAGGCAGGAGGGGACAGGAAATCTGGCGATAGGCAACCCAAGGTTGAAAAAGGACAGTGTTGACATTTCGTGGGGTTGTTAACCGTTGTCATAGGGCAATATGTATACTAACAGTTTAATGAGAAAATATTTTGTTCTGTAAACCTTCATCTAAAGTAAAAAAAAAAAAGAATTATCTATGTGAGATCAAACTGACAACAGCAGCTCAGAAGGTTTGATGGGAAGCCTAGGGGACAGTGAGTTGAAGATAATGGTGATGGAATAATTTGGAAAAAGATGGTGAGAATAGCAGTATAACTGGAAGAACGTAATCGATGTCACTGAATTGTACATGTAGAAATTTTTGAAATGGTGTATCTTTGGCTACTATATTTTCAGCAAAAATAAAAGGTCCTCCAAGGTTGAGAAAGGAGAGTGTTGACATGTTGTGGGTTTGTTAACCAATGTCATAAAAACAATATGTGTACTGACTGTTTAATGAGAAACAATTTGTTCTGTAAACCTTCACCTAAAGTACAATAAAAAAAAATTAAAAAAAAAAAAAAAAGAAGGGAGATCACATTTATAGCTAATTAGAAAAAAAATTCAAATGTTAGACATTGGTCAGATACAGCATAGTTCAAGTGTCTTCTTCTACAGGTAAGCAAACTGAGTCCCAGAGGTCTCCATGACTAGGTCTGGGATGACATATATGTGACATGTGTATGACCACCAGCTCTCTAATTCTTGTGATAGACATAACCAATCGATCATGGCACTCTCCCCACCCTTAGCTCAAACAAGACCTCAGATTTCTCCACTCAGTGCTCTAGGCAGGCACTACCAATTGATTCAACTCATCATAGACTTTGAAACCTATTTGCCATCCCTGAACTACAAGTCTTTTGTCACTCCTAGGCCCAAGGTTTAGTGATTATAACTCTTGTTAGTGAAAGAGTAGAACAGTCCTGATTTTACCTTTTGAAACTTGAGTTTTCAAGTTTTATATGTTTATACATGTTAGCATAGATATAGCTATTTTATGGAATGCACAATCATACCTAAGCTCCATTAGCAGACATGAGGGAAAAGGATGTTGGATTCCTAAATGTAATTTCATTGCTTCTCACCCATTCTGAAAGTTACCCAGGCACCCATGGTTTCTTTCTTTTCCTTCTTGCCTTTGGGTTATTTACCCATCAATTAAAACTACCTCCATAAAGCCAGCTGTCACCACCTTTCTCTCAGTTTGTTCTACTGTGGTGGCTTGCATGTTGCTATGATGCTGGGAGCTATGCCACCAGTATTTCAAATACCCACGGGGTCATCCATGGTGGACAGGTTTCAGTGGAGTGTCCAGACTAGGAAGAAAGGCCTGTTGATCTACTTCTAAAATTAGCCAGTAGAAATCCTGTGGCTAACAGAATTATTTTCTGAGACATCAACTCGCTTATTTTGGATGCATCATCAGGCAGGACTGATCACTGGAGAAAGGTATTCTGTTCGGAAAGTGGAGGGCCAGTGAAGTCACGGGAAACCCCAATGAGACCGATTGACACAATGGCCGTGCAATAGAAGCAAACGTACCAACAATCATGAAGATGGTATAGGACCGGGCAATGTTTTGTTCTGTTGGATTGCCATGAGGTGGGGGCCAGCTTGATGGCAAATAACAACAAGAAGTCCAACTGGAAGAATCTCAGATCCATGTCTTTTACTCCTTTTTTTGGCTAAAATGTTTGGTTCATCCATAATATCTAGACTATTTGCTCCTGATTTTCAGTTATTCATTGCTACTTTATTTACCACTCTGGTGAAAGGCAGCATTGGTTTTAACAAAGAACTGCGGCCATTTACTCATATTGCACATCATTCAGCTATTTGAAAGGACCATGAGGGTGTATGTAAAGGGGTAGCTTTCTTTTTCTTTTGCTCTTGGTGACCTATGATGTTGAACCATGTGAACTTGCTGATATTCAACGTTTTATACCTACAGAAATGGCAATTCACGTGGTTCACCATAAGACTTAATACTTACTCCTTTGCATTCTTGTGTGGACATCCCTGAAAATGGAAGTTGATAAATGGCAGATTTCAGTATTAACAAGATGGTTTTTGTCTGAGAACAATTATCTGACATAGAGAAATGACCAAAGACAACTTTGTCATTAGGCCTCTATCAAATTAAGAGAAGACTGCCCCACCAAGCTCAGCAATCTGGCCCGTGCTGCTCAAAGATTTTAAGACCCAGGCGGGGCAGATGCAGTGGACAACTCTAGGGGGTGTCTTTCACTTTCCAGTTAATGAGTGATGATCATGGAGATTATTTTCTTCCTCCTACAAGCTATCAACCTATAAATTAAATATTGAAATGTGAGTCCCAGACACTTAGAGGTTTAACCTAAGTGGACATTAGACAGATTCTCTACGGAGCTTCTGATATTAATGAGAAAAATAAGACAAATATGGGAAGATGCAGGAGTCTCAAACTGTCTACTTTTGCTCAATGTAAGTCCTGTCAAAAGGTTTTGTTTGGGGCTTTGTTTTATCCAATTGTCTTATACCTGCCAGTTTTGTGCATTCACATTATCTGCTTGGTCCTATTGCAGGTGTTTGACATTGTATCTCTCCACTTAGATGTTTCAGAGATACAAATAGTATAGTAGGTAGTAATTTGGACTTTGGCCTCTGAAGTTAGATTAATAGGGTTCTCAACCAGCTTTACCATTTCCTGTCCTTCTAAGCCTCAATTTTCCTAACTGCAAAATGGTGATAGCAACTGAACATACTTCATATGTTATTACTTGTTGTTGTTAGATGCCGTCAAGTTGGTTCTGACTCGGTGGCAACTGTGTATAACAGAACGAAATGTTGCCTTGTTCTGGGCAATCCTCACAATGTATGTTTCAGCTCATTGTTGCAGCCACTGTGTTAATCCATCTTGTCAAGGGTCTTCCTCTTTTTTGCTGACCCTCTACTTTACCAAGCATGATGTCCTTCTCCAGGGACTGGTCCCTCCTGATAACATGCCTAAAATAAGTGAGACAAAGTCTCATCATCCTCACATCTAAGGAGCATTCAGGCTGTACTTCTTCTAAGACAGATTTGTTTGTTCTTCTGGCAGTCCACAGTATAAATGCTCTGTGAGAGGCACCTAATATTAAAAAAATGTTAGTGGATGTTGTTGTTATTTTTCTTATACTTGGTCCACACAGTTTGCAAGGTGGTGGATGCATTGTGATGCCCTGCCAAATCCCTTTTACCAGCTCTGTGAACCTAGCCCAGCTTCTGCCAACAGCTTGAACCCGTGACCTTCAGAAGGTTGCCTCTGGGCATGGCCACCTACACAGGGAGCCATTTGTGCCTGGAAGTTTGCATTCTCTGCCATCCCCATAGCCCATAGCCAATAACTGACTGAGATAGGGAAAACCCAGCTCCTTTTTTACTCTAAGATGTAATTTATGCTCTAGAGCTCCCCAAGGGATCAGGCTGTTGTTGCTGTTGCGTCAGCTCCGATTCATGACAACCTTATGTATAACAGATGAAAATGTTGGCTGGTCCTGTGCCATCTTTATGATTGTTGGTATGTTTGAATCCATTGTTGTGGCTATTGTATCAATCCATCT
Organism: Trichechus manatus latirostris; assembly: GCF_000243295.1. Lineage (NCBI taxonomy): Eukaryota > Metazoa > Chordata > Mammalia > Sirenia > Trichechidae > Trichechus > Trichechus manatus. Next base: position 9,729,724 of record NW_004444040.1, read on the forward strand.
CATTGAGCGTTTTCCTCATTTTCTCTTCCCTCTACTTTACCAAACATGATGTCGTTTTCTAGCAATGGGCCCTTTTCTGATGACGCGTCCAAAGTAAGTGAGGTGAAATCTCGCCACCCTCTCTTCTAAGGAGCATCCTGGTTCTATTGCTTCTAAGACTGATTTGTTTATTTTCCTGGCAGTCCACAGTATATTCAATATATTCTTCACCGACACCACAGTTTGAGTGCATCGATTCTTCTTCTGTCTTCCTTTTTCATTGTCCAGCATTCACATGTGTTTGAGGCGATTAAAAAGACCATGGCTAGGATCAGGAGCAACTCAGTCATCAAAGTGACTAGATCAAACAGAGGCTGGGAATTTGCCAGAAATCTCACCTTTGCTTGGCTTCTTCCCCTTTCCTGCCCAGGTTTCCCCACTTGGTTTCTCTTGACAGCACTTCCTTAATAAATCACTTGTACGTGAATCCTCGCCCCAGTCTGCCTCACTGGAACCCGACCAACTATAATGAGTATTGTGTTTCATCCATACAAAACTTTCAAGGTAGCAATCCCACTTAACAGATGTGGGAATGGAGGCTCAGGGAGGTCACTTGACTTGCTGAAAGGTCACTCAGTGTGTCGGTAACAGCACATGGACTCCTGCTCCCACGTGCTCTCTCCCGGGAGGTGCACCTGTCTCCAAATCATGAATCTCTATTTTATCCAGTTATCTTTAAAAATAAGAGAAAGGCTAGCATGAGTGATCTTACAAGCCATTTTGGTTTTAAGGAGGTAGAGGAAAACTTGAACTAGGTTAAAGAAAAGGGCTGTAAATCTTATCACAAAGGCTGGATTCTGTTGCTTTTGAAACCACATTGCAGAGAGATGTTTTCTGATAGAAGCAAGAAGGACCTGGGAGGGAACCTGAGAACCATTGTATTTCTACGTGCAGGGTATGCTGCAGCCGACTTGATGCTGGCATCGACTTGCTTCGTGCTTAAACCGCTTATTAAAGTCTAGACGCAACATAAAAGCACGCAAATTGGTTCCAGCCATCTCTAGTAAAAACTTCAGCTGGAGCTGGGAAGTGATTGGAGCATCTCTTGGTGTAATTAAAATTGACTCTTAAAGTTTCTTTAGCTTAATTGGTAACACTTTCTTTGGAAGTTGGTGAAAACATCTTGCTGGGAAGGTTAAATGCATTTCTGTGTATAAGATCAGAATTCAAATATAGTTTTATGGACACATTTACAGTTATGTTCTACCCGGGTGGTCTTTTTTTCCTGTGTCTTTCTATTTAAGATCTATGCTGTCATTCACCACAGTCTAAATGTGTTTTGATAAAAAGAAAAAAAATGAACCGTTGCTGACGCATTTCAAACAGAGAGTTAGTAATATTTTGAAACTTTCAGTAAATTGAACTGCAGTTTGGCTTAACCCAAGCTCTTCTTTCTCCCAAATCTTTCACTTTACAGTCTAGTGCTTGAACTTAGCTTGTTATCCAGAAATTGAAAGTAGCTACTACTGTTTAGCTGGGTCTAAAGGTAGGAAGCCAGGCACTTTCTAAGACGGTCAGTCCCTTGCTGTGGCCAAACCCATTTGATCTCCCATTACCTGAGAACCCATGTGTTTATGTGTGTGAATGTGTTTATATACACTGGAACTTTTATTCCTTGGCTTAGCTTCTTCAGGGTCCTGTCGATGGAATATATTTCTGATAGTCAAAACGTCTATGCTTTGAAATTTTTGGAGAGTGATTAGGGATGAAGCTATCAACTCCCTGGGCTATTCTTAATTCAAACTTGGGGAAGGACTTACTTGATTTTACACTCGTGCTCCTAGGGCCTTAACTTGATCCTTTTCTTGGGACTCTCTTTCTATCCATCCCTGTGGAGGAGAGGAACCAGCCATCTTCAGATCAATCTCAACATTGTCTCTCCCTACGTGTGTAGGTTTTGTAAAGCAATATTTTACAGGGAATAAAAATCACTCTGATCCTAAGATCTGAATGCAACAAATGGCTTATTTCCATGTATTTTCCCTAATACTTGTTCACAGGCATATACATTTTTATATGGTTTTAGTCTTCACAGTATAAATGGAATTTTTAACTGACAATCTTAAAAAAAATAATAGAAGTTATTATTTTTTTTTCCTATTAGGTATGTACTTGCTCTAGAAAGGGAGACCCTGGAGGGTACAAATGGTTAACTTGCTGGGCTACTAACCAAAATGTTGGAGGTGCAATTCTACCTAGAGGTACCTTGAAAGGAAGGCCTGGTGATATACTTCCAAAAGACCACAGCCACTGAAAACCCTATGGAGCACAGTGCTACTCTAAAACACCTGGGGTCACCATGAATCACAGTGGACTCAATGGCAACTGCTTTTGTTGTTGTTATTGTTACAAACATTTGAAAAATGTAGGAACATATACTAACATTTATTTCTTCAAACTCCCAACTTTTATAAAAATCATTACTTTTCTTCGTACATAATTTGATCATATTGTTGCATATATAATTTCGTTTCCTGCTTTTTTATTTCACGTAATTTTAAACACTTCTATTATCATTAATTGATAAATATTAGTTAAGTGGTTAATATAATAATAATATATTATATTAACAGGCTGTAATTTGCTTTAGCATTAGCTCACCAGAAAATAATGCTTCTTATTTTTTGCTATTATAAAGCTGAAATCGATGGAATTATGAATTCAGAAGTTTTTGTTTTATCTCCTGTGTCCAGGATTATTTCCTTAATATAGAATCTTGAAAATTAAATTATATGATCAAAGAGAATGAAAGAATTTAAGGCTCTTGATAATTGCCAAATAGCTTTCCAAAGTGTTATATCAATTTACAGTGTTACTGGCAACATGTTGGGCTACCACTACTGGTTATTTTTATTTTAAAAGCTTGTTGCCATTTTGATAGAAAAATGACATCTTTAATTTGTATATTTTTGATAACTAGCAAGGTTGTCCAATCCCTGCTTTGTCTGCCAGCTCTAATGCCTCTCAAGTGAAACATCTATTCTTATTCTTTGCGATGGAATGTTTATGCTTTTAAAAAATACTGATCTATGTCATATGTTACATTTGCTAAACATATTTTGATCTTTGATTGTTTGTATTTTCTGCACTTTGGGAGAACAGTGTTTTGTTTGCCTTATGGGTTAGGTGATGTGACTATGGGTACCATTTCCACAGGTGCTTCTTTTGTGGGGACTCTGGGCATTCTGGAAGGGTAGTGGTGGTGTCACAGGTTGACATTAGCTCTTTTCCAAGGAGACAGACATGCAACCCAGTTCTGATGCAAGCAAAGCCTTCCGCGTTTCGAATGTCAAACTAAATCTTCTCCACATCACTTCTTTGCACATCAAAATCCTATTTATCCCTTAAGACTGAAGTCACACATAACCTTCTCCTCCAATCTCCCTGGTCTTCTTACACTGCTGTTTCATATTTAATAATCCTGAAGCTCTGTGCTTGATTAAAGAGAGAACCCTTCTCAGAATCTGGAGGAGAATTTTTGGAGGAAAGTTTTCCAGGGAAGTTTTATTTTCTTATAGAACCACTAATAAAGCTATTGTGGCCCATTTGAAGATGGACAGAAAAGAATGTGGATGGAATGAAGGTATTCCAAGCTGATAGAAGAGCAAAAGGAGTACTTTGTTGCATTTTCTTTAGCTTCTTGATGATAGTTGAGGATGTGTGTGTGTGCATGTGTGCATTAGCCTAGTTGCTGCTGAAAAGCAGAGCCCAAGGCAAGGGTTGTATGTAAGGATTTGTGCACAATCAGTGCAAGTAGGTTATTTTGGGAAATGATCCCAGGGAACAGGAGCAGGAGACTGGGAAGTGAAACAGCAAAGGAAAACAGTTCAATCTCAAGGTGCATTATTGAGTTGGTTATTGCTATGGGCAGCTGGGTCTCAGTCCAGACCCTCCAGAAGCCATGTAGGATGATCTGAGAAGAAGGGAGTATTTATCTACTCATGGTCAAGGGTGCCCCATGAGTTGTCAATTCCCTTGCACTTCCTGGTTTGCACATGTCTTAAAATGGCTGATTGGATTCCTGTTGGAATCTCTCTTGATTGTAGCAGAGAAAACCCCAGGATACAAAGTGAGAGACACAGTACAGTTGAAGTGAGGTGCTGTTGGGTTGTGTCACATGCATTTGGTTGCTGCAGCAATGCTGTAGTGAAAATGTCGGTTGAGAGACTGTAGATGGGCAGGAGAGGGGTTGGATACTGTGTATGTGTATTCGAACTTCATATATACTTTTCCTCATTTAATTTGGTGGATTTGGAGCCTGGGTAGATACAACATCTATTTACTGTAATTCAAATTTTTCTTTTTGGACCCACACCCTCACTGTCTCTCAGTCTATAAACCTTCAGTGGGGCTATCCTCCATCCACTTCCCCCACCTCCTACATCCTCCAGACCTGGCCAGTTAGAACATTACATTTCCCCAACTGAAATGATTGGTTTAAGATGGGTGTGTGATGAAGTCAAAGTCAAGGAGATGCAATCAAAGGTTTTGGAAGCATTGAGGGAAAAATACCCTCTTTTTTTCTACTGGGAGGATGTTAGACTATAGCATCAAGGCTACCACTGAGAGCCTGAGAAAGAAAACAGACAAAGTAGAAGGCAGGGATGAGATCTGGAGAGAAACCAGGTCCAGATGAGACGGCATTATTTGAATTCCTGGATTCAGCTACCCATGGAATATTTCAGTTACATTATCTAGTTAAATATCTGTTCTTGCTGAAGCTGGTTTGACTTGGGGGTTTCTGTCACTTGCAACCAAAAGAGACAAATAGATACTTTGAGTTCACCCCCACTTAAAGTAGATTTTACTTTTTTACCTCATTCATTCGATTATTCATTCAACTAACATTATTGAGTGTTTACTCTGTGCCAGGTGCTATGAAAAAGTCCAGCTTCTAGTTTCCTAGAGAAGAAAGGAATATAAATTAAAGTTCAAGTCTAATGTACCCCCTGTAATACAGAACATGCTACCTTCAGGTAGGTATGGCTTTGAGTGATAGATGAATTGCCAGAAGACATAGTGGACATTTTTTTATTCTCAAAATAACCCAAGAGATAGGGGAGAATCAGGCCTAAGGGAAATTGATGAGGGGTGAGGGATATGTTTTATGAAAATTTAGAATGATGGTAGTATTTGTGAAGTATCTAGAAATGGTCACCAAATATAATTTTTATTACTTGGTGTATTAGGTATCTATTGCCAAAATAATGCGGCATAACAAGTAGCTTCACAGCCTCAGAGGCATATGATAAAAAATATCTTTGTTCATAAATCTGTAGTTTGGCTGGATGGCTCTGCTTATCTAAGCGGGGCTTGGTAGAGCTCACTCATGTGCCTACAATCCGCTATGGTTCAGTGAAGTGGTTTTGCCCAGACTGGCTGGACACCCTCACATATCTGAGACCCTGACTGTGAGTGGTCCAGCCAGGGCATGCTCAAATATAAAGCAGAGGAGCAAGAGACTAACGTGAAACACACAAGCACTTTTCCAGCCTTAGTCTCCTAACATTTGCCGATATCTCATTGACCAAAGCAAATTACATGCCTGAATTCAGGGATAAGGGGCAGGCACTGCACTATTAGGTAGCCAAGGGCAGAGATCCAGGGCAAGGTGCAGAATTGATGCCATTTTTGCAATCAGTCTACCATACTGGGTTGGCTTGTATGTAATTTATTGGTACGCATATTAATATACCAAAATGAAAACCAAACCCGTTACCACTGAGTCGATTCCAACTCATAGCAGGCCTGTAGGTCAGAGTAGAACTGCCCCATAGGGTTTCTAAGGAGCGCCTAGTGGATTCGAACAGCCAGCCTTTTGGTTAGCAGCTGTAGCTCTTAACCACTACACCACCAGGGTTTCCCATATTAATATAGTTGGTTTAATTTGTTGAAGAGTAGATCATTTAGCCCCCAAGATGGATTCCTGAATAATAAAGCTATTCACAGCTGATTCTTGGTCAGGTCAGGTCTCCTCCCAACACATGAGGTTTCACCTTTTCTCCATAGAAAGGACTCAATGGATCATTTTTTAAATAAAACAAAAACAACACCTCTTGGACTTGGAATGTCCTGTCTTCCTTAAAGGAGCTTAGATTTCCTAAACTGGAAAGCTGTGTATGCTTTATTGCCAAGGTCGGCTCTGGGCCATGGTTTCCACTATCTTCTCGGAAAAAAAAAAAAAAAATTCCTCGGGCACTATACTATGTCTTTCTTCTATATTTTATGTAAGTTTTTAATGGGTTGATTGCTTTGGGCATGAGCAGACCAGAAGAATTACTGCAATTGGCTTTTTGAGAATTCTACTATAATTTTACTTTTGGTTTTCCAGTGTTATAGATTTATGTGATATTTGGCCTTTATAATCTCTGGAAGTTTTATTTAAGATAAATACATCTTTCTCTCTCTCTCTTTTTTCTTTTTTTGCTTTATTTCCCTATAGTTTCCCAACTCTGTAAGTTGGTTGGGGTCAGCACACTGAGAAAGGCCCCACATTTAGCAGCAATTTTTGGTTAACTGCAATGACTCTGGAAGTGGGCAATCTGGATTTGAAACTAGGCTCTACTATTTATTGGTTGGGTGGCTTTAGGCAGGTTATTTAATTGTTTTCAGCCTTAGCTTTCTCCTCTGTAAAATGGGTTCACAATAACTGTTTCACGTGTTGTCATGAGGATTACACGAGACAAAGCATGTGAAGCCCTTTGTCCAGTGCTTTATGAGCAGTAAGTACTCAAAAAAATGGCTGTGATTCTTATTCTACCTTGTGGATTTATCTCTCATTCACTGTCATCAGCAACATTCTTTAACACCAGCTTCCTGTCCTGCATAACCTCAGGCTGGTGATGGCAGCTCAGAAATGATTTATATAAGACACTTCCTGGAAGGACACAGGTGGGGGAGACGGTTCCAGGAATGACTTCCACAGGTGGGACATGGTAGGAGGAGGGACATGGAAACAGAGCCTTGTCCTGATTTTATAGGAGTTTCATATGTCAGTTCCCGTCATCATCCAATTACTCTTCTTCTATCTCAACCCTCTTATTTGCCTACTTCAGGTATCCCTCTCTCCTTTCAAGGGGGCCTCCCTCTCTAGCAAGATGTTGTGAAGACTAGAACAGTGGTTCTCAAATTTGGCTGCACAATAGGATTACCCGGAGAACTTAAAAAAATATTGATTCCCTGTGCCCTACCCCAAACATTCTGATTTCTTGAGTAGGGTACAGACATTGGTATTTTTAAAAACTTTCCCATGTGATGCTAACACTATGGTGAGAACCACTGGGTCAGCCTATCTCAGGGCTTTTAAGCAAGACATCTATTTCATTTTACTCTTTGTTAAAGTCCTTGTTCTTGCTATTTGATTCCTCTTGCCTGCAGACATTTTGTTTTTGGAAGAGAGGATTTTTTTTTTTTGTTTTTTTCAATTGGAAACCAGCAACCATGGGCGAATAAGCTAATGACTTTATCATGATGCTCTGGAAGCTGGCAAAGTCTCATGATATTAGACTTGTTGCAGGCTGATTGGAGAATTTTCCTTCGTGGACCCCCGAATGACCTTCTGTGAGTGATGATAATCAATAAATGCACGGCAAAAAAACAATTATATTTTACATTTAAGGCAGTGATTTAAAAATTTTTTTTATTGTATTTTAGATGAAGGTTTACAGAACAGATAGTTTCTCATTAAACACTAACTACACATATCGTTTTATGACATTGGTTAACCCCATGACATGTCAACAGTCTCCCTTCTCGAACTTGGAGGACCTTTTTTTTGGTGAAAATATATATAGCCAAAGTTACACCATTTCAAAAGTTTCTACTTGTACAATTTAGTGACATTGATCACATTCTTCCAGTTGTGCTGCTATTCTCACTATCCTTTTCCAAATTAGTCCATCACCATTATCTTCAACTCACTGCCCCCTAGGCTTCCCATCAAACCTTGTGAGTTGCTGTTGTCAATTTGATCTCACATAGATAATTGTTGTTGTTGTTTTTTTGTACCTTAGATGAAGGTTTGCAGAACAAATAATTTCTCATTAACCAGTTAGTACACATATTGCCTTATGACAATGGTTAACAAACCCACGACATGTCAACACTGTCCATTCTCAACCTTGGGTTCCCCATCATCAGCTTTCTTGTCCCCTCCTGCCTTCTAGTCCTTGTCTCTGGACTGCTGTGCCTCATTAGTCCTGTTTTGTTTTATGGGGCTGTCCAATCCCCGGCTGAACTGTGAACTTCGGAAGTGACTTCACCACTGAGCTTAAAGGGTGTCTGGGGGCCATACTCTGGAAGTTTCTCTAGTCTGTTCAGGCCAGTAAATCTGGTCTTTTTTTTGTGAGTTAGAATTTTGTTCTACATCGTTTTCTAGTTAAGGCAGTGATTTATACTCTTTCAGGAGCTTTTACGTTTGATATGGGAAGTGTTGAAGTAGAGTGAAAGCATCCCGAGTTAAGATTTGAAAAACCTAAGTCTTAGTTACATCAGTAATTAGCTACTGTGAGTCCCCTCAGAGCTCTTAAATTCTCTGAGTCCTTGTTTCCTTACTTGTAAAAGGAGCACCTCTTTATAAATTTCCAGTGTGATGTGTAGAGTAGATGCCGATAGTTCCTTGCTCCACTTGGCAGATGAGGAAACTGAGGAACAGAGCGGAGAAGTGAGTCATCAAACCTTATGTAAAATCTTAGGGTTCATCAAAGTCAGGCTTCCATGGCTCAGGTTCCTAGCTTAGCATAAGGATTACTGGGCCACCATGACCAATTATCCAAGGGACTGGAAGGTATATTGCTTCAGCTGAAAGAAATGGGAAATGGAAGACTAGCTCTGTGTAGATACAATAGGTCCTACTACTCCCTGTTCCCATTCTTCTTCTTCCTCCATCACTCCTAGGCCAACAGAGATGCCTACAGGCAAGAACTCTCCTTGCCCAGTTGTAGCTGAGCAATCACAAGAGCCTGGAGGAAATCCCCTCTATTTGATTAGTACTTGCCTGTCTATTCTTCTCCTTTTTTTTTTTTTAAATTATTTTTTATTGTACTTTAGATGAAGGTTTACAGAACAAACTAGCTTCTCATTAAACAGTTAGTACACATGTTGACATGTACCACGACATGTCAACACTCTCCCTTCTCGAACTTGGGTTCCTTATTACCGGCTTTCCTGTCCCCTCCTACCTTCTAGTCCTTGGCCCAGGTCTGGTGTGCCCCTTTAGTCTCGTTTTGTTTTATGGGCTTGTCTAATCTTTGGATGAAGGGTGAACCTCAGGAGTGACTTTATTACCGAGCTAAAAGGGTGTCCGGGGGCCATACTCTTGGGGTTTCTCCAGTCTCGGTCAGGTCAGTAAATCTGGTCTTTCTTGTGAGTTAGAATTTTGTTCTACATTTTTCTCCAGCTCTGTCTGGGACTCTGTATTGTGATCCTTGTCAGACCGGTCAGTGGTGGTAGCTGGGCACCATCTAGTTGTACTGGACTCAGTCTGGTGGAGGCTGTGGTAGGTATGGTCCATTAGTCCTTTGGACTAATCTTTCCCTTGTGTCTTTGGTTTTCTTCATTCTCCCTTGCTCCTGAAGGGGTGAGACCAGTGGAGTATCTTAGATGGCTGCTCACA
>NW_004444040.1:9740496-9745177 GCF_000243295.1 Trichechus manatus latirostris
AGTTGATCTTATTTTTTCTTCTCTGATCTTTATAATTTTTGGTTTTATATTTAGGTCTTTGATCCATTTTGAATTAGTTTTTGTGTATGGTGTGAGGTATGGGGCCTGTTTCGTTTTTTTGCAGATGGACATCCAGTTTTGCCAGCACCATTTGTTAAAAAGACTGTCTTTTCCCCATTTGATGGACTTTGGGCCCTTTTTGAAGATCAGGTGACCATAGGTGGATGGAATTACATCTGGTTCTCAGTTCTGTTCCACTGGTCAATGTATCTGTCATCGTACCAGTACCAGGCTGTTTTGACTACCGTAGCTGTACAGTAGGTTCTAAGGTCAGGTGGTGCGAGTCTTCCTACTTTATTCTTCTTTTCAGTAGTGCTTTATTTATCTGGGGCCTCTTCACTTTCTATATAAAGTTAATGGTTAGTTTTTCCATCTCTTTAAAGAACGTTGTTGGTATTTGGATCGGGATTGCATTGTATTTGTAGATTGCTTTGGGTAGGGTAGAATTGTCATTTTCATTATGTTGAGTCTACCTATCCATGAGCATGGTATGTTTTTCCATTTATGTAGATTTCTTTGGGTTTCTTTCAGTAGTGTCTTGTAGTTTTCTTTGTATAGGTCTTTCACAACCCTGGTTAGATTTATTCCTACGTATTTAATTTTTTTAGGGGCTATTATAAATGGTGTTTTGCTGATTTCCTTTTTGTCATTCTCTTTATTGGGGTATAGGAATCCAGCTGATTTTTCTATATTTATCTAGTATCCTGCTAAATCTTTCCAAATCTCTGCTGAATCTTTCTATTAGTTCCAGTAGTTTTCTCGTGGAGTCTTTTTGGTTTTCTATGTATAGTATCATATAATCCACAAATTTGGATGGTTTTACCTTTTCATTACCAATTTGGATGCCCCCTTTTTTTTTGTTGCCTTATTGCTCTAACTAGAACTTCCAGCACAATGTTAAATAGGAGTGGTGATAAAGGGCATCCTTGTCTTGTTCCTGTTCTCAAGGGGAACATTTTCAGCATCTCTCCATTAGGAATGATGTTGGCTGTTGGTTTTTCAGAGATGCCCTTTATTATGTTGAGGAATTTCCCTTCTACACCTATTTTATTGAGTAGTTTTTATCAGGAACAGATGTTGGACTTTGGCAAATATCTTTTCTGTGTCGACTGAGATGATCATGTGATTTCTTTTCTTTTATTTATGTGGTGGATTATGTTGATTGATTTTCTACTGTTGAACCATCCTTGCATAAATGGTATGAATCCTACTTCTTTGTGGTGTATTATTTTTTTGATATGATGCTGAATTCTATTGGCTAGAATTTCGATGAGAATTTTTGCATCTATATTCATCAGAGATATTGTAATTTTCTCTTTTTGTGGTACTTTGCTTGGTTTGGTATCAGGGTTATGCTGGCTTCATAGAATGAATTCAGAATTATCTCTTCTGTCCCAACCACCTGGAGTAAAGGAGAATGAAGAACACCAAAGACACAAGGAAAGTATTAACCCAAGAGACAGAAAGGGCCACATAAACCAGAGACTTCATCAGCCTGAGAGCAGAAGAACTAGATGGTGCCCGGCTGCCACCAATGACCACCCTGACAGGGAAGACAACAGAGAGTCCCTGATGGAGCAGGACAAAGGTGGGGTGCAGAACTCAAATTCTATTAAAAAAGATCAGACTTAATGGTCTGACTGAGACTGGAGGAACCCCAGAAAGCATGGCCCCTGGACTTTCTGTCAACCCAGAACTAAAACAATTCCCGAGGACAACTCTTCAGACACAGACTGGACTGGACTGTGGGACATAAAATGATACTCGTGAAGAGTGTGTTCTTAGCTCAGGTAGATACATGAGACTAAATGGGCAGCTTCTGTCCAGAGGTGAGATGAGACTGCAGAGAGGGTTAGGAGCTGTTGAATGGACACAGGAAATCAGGGGTTGAAAGGAGGAATGTGCTGTCACAGTATAGGGAGAGCAATTAGGGTCACATAACAATGTATGTATAAATTTTTGTATAAGAGACTAACTTGAAATGTAAACTTCCACTTAAACTACAAAATAAAAAAAAAGAAGTATCTCTTCCTTTTCTATGTTCTGAAATAATTTGAGTAGTGCTTGTGTAAGCTCTTCTCTGAATATTTGGTAGAATTCTCCAGTGAAGCCATCTGGGCCAGGACTTTTTTGTGAGGAGTTTTTCTTTCTTTTTTTTTTTAATTCCGTTTTCAATCTCTTCCCTTGTTATGGGTCTGTTCAGATTTTCAACATCATTTTGTGTTAGTTTGGGTAGGTACTGTGTTTCTAGAAATTTGTCCATTTCCTCTAGGTTTTCAAATTTGTTGGAGTATAGTTTTTCATAATCCTCTGTTATGATCCTATTTATTTCAGTTGGGTTTGTTGTAATGCCCCTCATTTCATTTCTTATTTGGGTTATTTGCATCCTCTCCTGTTTTTCTTTTGTCAGATTGGTTAGTGGTTTGTCGATTTTGTTGATCCTTTCAAAGAACCAACTTTTGGTTTTGTTGATTCTTTCTATTGTTTTTCTATTCTCTATTTCATTTATTTTTGCTCTGATCTTTATTATTTCCTTTCTTCTGGTGGCTGTGGGCTTCTTTTGCTGTTCTCTTTCTATTTGTTTGAGTTCATTAGTTAATGTTTTGATTTTGTCACTTTCTTCTTTTTTGATGTGTGCATCTATTGCTATAAATTGGCCTCTGAGCATTGCCTTTGCTGTGTCCCAAAGGTTTTGGTATGATATATTTTCATTCTTGTTTGATTCTAGGAGTTTTTTGATTCTATCTTTGATTTCTTCTATTACCCAATGGTTTGTAAGCAGGGTGTTATTCAGTTTCCATGTAACTGATTTTTTTCCCTTGCTCTTGTAGTTGTTAATTTCTAGTTTGATGGCATTGTGGTCAGAGAAGATACTTTGTATTATCTCAATGTTTTGGGTTTTGTTGAGGGTTGCTCTGTGGCCTAAGATGTTGTCTATTCTGAAGAATGTCCCATGTGTGTTGGATAAGAATGTGTACTTTGCAGCTATTGGGTGGAGTGTGTTCTATATGTCTATGAGTTCAAGTTGGCTGATTGTGTCCTTTAGATCTTCTGTATCTTTGTTGAGTTTCTTTGTAGATGTTCTGTCCTTTACCGAGAGTGATGTGTTGAAGTTTCCTACTATTATTGTAGAACTGTCAGTTTCTCTTTTCAGTGCTGTTAGAATTTGTTTTATGTATTTTGGAGCCCTGTCATTGGGTGCGTAGGTATTTATTATGGTTATGTCTTCCTGATGGATCATCCCTTTAATCATTGTATAGTGTCCTTCTTTTGTCTTTTATGGAGGAGTTTGTTTTAATGTCTATTCTATCTGAGATTACTATTCCCACTCCTGCTGTTTTTTGGTGGCTGTTTGCTTGATATATATTTTTTCCATCCTTTGATTTTTAGTAAATTTATGTCTTTGTTTCTAAGGTGTGTCTCTTGTAGACAGTATATTGATGGATCCTGGTTTTTTTTAATGCATTTTGTCACTCTCTGTCTCTATATGGGTGCATTTAGGCCATTTACGTTCAGTGTAATAATTGATAGGTGTGAGTTTATTGCTGTCGTTTTGTAGTGCTTTTTTTTTTGTGGTGCTGACATTTTCTTTGTTCCTCTTACTCTCCTGTGCTGAATTCCCTTTGTTTGTGAATTTTTTTTCATTTCTATTGTTTTTGTAGATTTCGTTTTTACTGAGACTTTATGTTTTTTGTCTTTATTTTGATCAGTAGGGTTGTTTGTGGTTACCTTGAAATTTACCCGGATCTTCCTAGGTTTGAATCAGTCTATTATTACTTGGTACCACCTTGATTTCCTCTCCATTAGAAAGTTCTATACCTACACTGTTCATTCCTTCTTTTATTGTTCTGATGTTGTTGCCATTTACAGATTAACCTCTCTGGTTCCCTGTTGTAAATCTTTTTTTGAATAATCCTTGAGAGTTCATTTCCTAGGTTGGTGAATCTTGCTGGTGCAATCTTGCATCCTAGATTCAGGCTGTCAGCTGAAGTTGTTTGTTCTCAAACTGAAGGACTCCTTTTTAATAATTCTTGTACATTTAGTTTGGTTTTTACATATTCCCTTAATTTTGTTTTTTCATCTGGAAATGTCCTGTTTTCATCATCATATTTGAATGAGAGTTTTGCAGGATATATTGTTCTTGGTTGGCAATTCTTTTCTTTCAAGGTTTCGTATATGTCATCCCATTGCCTTCTTGCCTGCATGGTTTCTGCTGGGTAATCAGAGCTTAGTCTTATTGTTTTCCCTCTGTATGTGACTTTTCATTTTTCTCAAGCTGCTCTCAGGATTCTTTCTTTGTCTTTGGTTTTAACAAGTGTGATTATGATATGCCTTGGTGTTTTTCTTTTGGAGTCTATCCTATCTGGGGCTCGTTGAGCTTCTTGGATGGTCAACTTTTCATCTTACATGATATTAGGGAAGTTTTCTGTGAGTAATTCTTCAATGATCCTTTCTGTGGTTTCTGTTTTCTCCCCATATTATGGAACTCTGATCACTTGAATTGTTTTGCTTTTGATTGTATCCCACATAATTCTCAGGGTTTGTCCATTCTTTTTTCTGATTTTTCCTCAAACAAAGTAGTAGCCAAGTGTTTGTCTTAAATTTCACTGATCTTATGTTC
>NW_004444040.1:9745497-9765521 GCF_000243295.1 Trichechus manatus latirostris
CCTACTGGAACCATCCTGTCCTGTTTTTTAAATATATTTTGATATTGTCTGCTGTCTTTGGGATATTCAGTGGTTATTGTCTTTATTTATTGATTGTAGATTTGTTTGTATCATTCTGCTTTTTTTGTTTTATTTGGTTATGTCTGAGCAGGTGGGCTGTGCATTCTTTGTTGTTTGCTCATTTGTGGGCTTGATACTTTTCACCTCCTTGTTCAATGTGCAGGGCCAGTCGCTTAGCTATGGTGCAGTGGGGCAGGTCCAGCTGAAGGGGAGGGGTTGGGATGGGTTGTTTGTGGCATGTACTGGTGCTGATAGGGTGAGCCAGGGGTTAGTGCAGGGCAGGTTCCGGTATGCTGTGCTTGTGCTGCTTGGGGGTGCAATGTTCAGCACATGGTGCAGGTAGCAGGAGGGAGGGGATAGGTTGTGTTGTGTGGAGCTAAGATGGGTATGGGAAAGAAGAAAGAGAGAAGAGTGAAACAGGAGCCAAAAAAAAAAAAAAAAAAAGGAAAAAGCTGAGGAAGCCTGCTGTTGGGGTGGAGAGACCAGAAACTGAGAAATGAAGAAAAACAAAGAAAAAAGATGATTTTTTAAAAAAAAAAAAAAGAAGAAAGAAATACCCCCAGGGATCCCACCAACTACCAGGGAAGTGGCTTCCAGGCTTCAGGGCACATCCCATGTAGAAGGAGTGGAGGCGGCACACAGCACCAGGTATTCAGGAGACCGGAAAAGAAGGTAAGTAGAGAGAGATGAGAAACTGAGAAATGAAGAAAAACAAAAAGAAAAAATAAAAGTCCCAGGGATCCCACCAGCATCTCAGCGTAGACTAGGGAAGCAGTTCTCCAGCTGAGCAGTGCTTCACAGCATGTCAAGAGGAAGCAAAGATGGCACAAGCAGCCAGGTGTTCAAGAGAAAGGAGGGGGAGGGAGGTGAGAGGTAGGGAAGAAACCAAAATAAACCTAAAAAAGCAACACCAGCAACAAAGAAATGACACTGAAGAAGCCAGCTGCTGTGGACAGAATGAATCCATGTGGCATGGAGCCAGTGCCTCTCAGCCGAGTGACTGTGGCCCACCAGGAAGTGGCAGAGGCTGAGCAGAGGAAAGAGGGGTGGGGGTGTGTGAAAGTGTGTATTGCTGCTTACTGGGTGCTCTGTCTCCTGCTGGGAGCTCCATGAAGCTTCTTTCCCATATTCTCTGCCTGCTGATCTCTGACAGGAGTCCAGGATGGTGAATCCGTGCTGCACTAACTGATAGGGGACCTCCACTCATATCTATCCTTGCTCTCTGTTCTCTATCAGTTTCTTATTCCATTCAGTGCTTGGTTGACTTCTTTATCTGTTCATTTGATGCTTAGGGTTCCAGGACTGATGTTTGTCTTCTGTTTTACTTAGTTTTTCAGGTCTTTGCTGTGGAGGGACAGCATGGTGCTTCTGTCTATAGCGCTATGTTGGCTCCACCTCCATATGTCTAGTCTTTCATTGTTCGTTAAGCACGGAGTCCAAGAGGAGGAATGGTAGAGACTGCCTAGATGTTCACCAAATGCACTTATACTTCCTTCTGGGCACACAGCTAAGTCACATTTCCCAGCCTCTCTTGTGGTTAAGTGTGACCATTGACTGAGATCTGACCAATAGAATACGGTTGGAAGTGATGTGTGCTCCTTCCAGGCCTGGCTCTTAAGACCCTCCATGGGCATCTTCCATGTTGTTCCCTTCTGCTCTCTCCACCATGGAAGCCATGTACTTGAAGACAGTGAAGCAACAAGATGGAAAGAACCTCAGTCTCTGAATCAGGCTAGAAGAAGGGCTACCTAATCAACAAAACCTTCGTTGAATTATGTGATCAATAAAACAAAACAAAACAAAACCCTGCCATTGTGTTAAGTCTTTGATATTTTGGGGGTTGCTAGTTTTAGCATTTAACTAAGTTAGGAGGAGCAGAAAGAGGATTGATGGTCTGGAAGGGTGGGGAAGACTGGGGAGGTTATGCCTCCCTTACCTCTCATCCTCCAGAGCTCTCTCTGGGATCAGCTGGGACCACATACTCGCTTAGCTCCTTCCTATGCCTATCCTGTGTCCCTCATTTCCTTGTAGGTTTCACCGGAGAGCCTTCCTCAATCAATCATATGTACAAGAATCCCCATCTCAGGCTCTGCTCTTAGGGTTCCCTATCTAACGCATTCCCCCACTGGAATGCTAACTCCTAAGGGCAGGAATGAACTTTGTTTCATTTCTACACTGAATTTTTAATTATCAAGTGAGTGAATGAATGTGTAAGTCCCTAGACACTATGGATAAATATAAAGAAATATAAGTCATGGACTTGGCTCTGTGTTCTCTCAAGTCTTATCTGAAGATTTTTTTTCCCATTAATTTTAAAAGAACGTAGACAATATCATTTATCTTTTTCACTGTTTTTTTCTTAATAGAGAACAATAAGGAGAGACTACCATTTTACTGAATGCCCTTGTTTTTAAATCTGAGCAAAATTTAATTACGGAAGTGATTTTTTTAGACAACTTTTCTTTTCCTTGATCAGTTCTTTATATGCTTATTATTTTTCTGAAGTGTGAGCATCTGAGAGAATTGCTTTTTTTTTTTTTTTTAGTAAAACTTGCAAAGAGTTTAATATAAGTTATAAAAGTTAGCCTGGCAGTAGAAGCGGAGAACATATCCACTTTAGAGACCCTTTAAATCCAAACATAATTCCTTTAAAGAACTCTGTACCAGACAATGTGGCTTTTCCTTTGAAAGGTCTGCTTATGGCACAAGGAAAGTTGGGGCTTCTGTTTGCTGTTGAACACTGTCCTTAGTTGTACCAGTGGGAGAGAAATGGCAAAGAGCGTGCAAAAAGTGATTTCTTTAAGCGTATTGGCTTTTCCTTTCATATTTGCAATGTGATCCTATTATTTTGAAGCAGTGAGGTCATTTACGTGTGCCTGGTTGGAGGTTTGCTATTTTCCCCTATTCTTTCCTTTAACTCTTTTTGTCAACCATGTTCTCCTTGACTAGCAGAGCAGCTGTCTGGGTAGTTATAATCCCATTAAAAAGGCCTCTATTAGGTCAATAATATATTTATAGAGAAATTAGTCACCTGGAGTCGTTGGGTGATCCTTCTGTTTAGACATATTGTACTCAAGGAAAGCAGGACTATCCCCTTCTTGTTAGATAAGGCCTGCTGCCTTTGTCACAGTGCCGTATTGACTGAAACCAATTAACAACAAGGAACACGCCTTCCTCTGTTTGCAAAGACTGCTTAATCTTTGTCAGTGATCATATTCATCTCAAGCTTTTTTGATAAAGTTGAGATTTTAGATGTGTCTGGGTGTACAGGTTTTATAGTATTAAGTGAAACTATGACAGGTGTTAAATGTCCATCCTAGTGGGAAAGGTGGGAAATCCGACCACAAAGACTTTCTAAACCTATTCAAGTGCATTTGACTAGAGTCCCAAAATTAGTAGTGCATCTTCCTCCACAGACTCCATTTCTTTTCTAAAGAGATTTAGATTCTTGCCACCTGAGTTCAGGTGTAATTACACTCCCCTAAAAGGGCAAAGAAAGATGTGGTTAAGGAGCCCCAGTGATGTAGTGGTTAATTGCTTGGCTGCTAACCAAAAGGTTGGTGGTTTGAACCTACCAGCCGCTCTGAGGCAGAAAGATGTGGCAGTCTGCTACCATAAAGATTACAGCCTTGAAAACCCTATAGGGCAGTTCTACTTTGTCATATAGGGTCGCTATGAGTTGGAATCGACTCGACGGCAGTGGGCAAAAGGCCAAAGAGGAAAGACAAAGAATTCTCCTGAGATTGCATAGTTAAGGGGCTGAATTGCAGTAAAGAACTATATTAGATTATTAAACTATCTACCATTAGTGGTGTCTTAGTTGTCTAGTGCTGCTATAACAGAAATACCACAAGTGGATGGCTTTAACAAAGAGAAAATTATTCTCTCACAGTCTAGGAGACTACAAGTCCAAATTCAGATTGCCAGCTCCAGAGGAAGGCTTTCTCTCTCTGTGGCTCTGGGGAACAGTCCTTGTCATCAATTTTCCCTGGTCGAGGAACTTCTCAGTGCAGGGACTCTGGGTCCAAAGGACAGGCTATTCTCCTGGCTCTTGTTTCTTGGTAGTATGAAATCTGTCCTCTCTCTGCTCGCTTCTCTCTTTTATATCTCAAAAGAGATTGACTTAAAACACAATCTAATCTTGTACATTGAGTTCACCTCATTAACATCACTGTCGTTAATCCCACCTCATCAACATCATAGAGATAGGATTTATCACATCAGATGAAAATCACATCAGATGACAAAATGGTAGAAAATCAAACAATACTGGAAATCATGGTCTACCTAAGTTGACAGACATTTTTGGGGGACACAATTCTATCCATGACAAGTGGATTGAGGCTCAGTTTTTGGAAACTCATCATGTAAACCAAATCATAAAACACAGGGTACTTTTTAGCAGACTTTATAATGAAAGAGGGTGAGATCAAAGTCAATCCATATACTATGGCACGCCCGTTCTACTAATTTTCTTATTTTCCAAACATGAAGGATTGATTTTTGAGACTCCAGAAGGATCCTCTTTAAGGCTAAACTCAAAGGCTCTCACAGTTAATTTCTCAGTACCTTATGAGTCTTAGAAAAATCTGGGTGCAGAAAGAGAAGAGTCATCTATTGGCTCAGTGTGCTTGCTCTCAGAATGTTGGTAGGAAGTTGGAAATAGAGGTATAGAACAGGACAACATTCAAGTTTCAGCTTTGGTTATAAACCTTCAATGCCATGTAGCTTTCAGGAAAACCCTAATCAAATACACAGAGCAGACCCTCAGATTTAAATAAAGTGAGAAGCAGCTGAGTGAAGAAAAAACAAATATTTATACAGTGTAGCTGAATTTTCCTCAGCTGTTTGGAATTAAACATCAAATTCAAAGTAAAGTTCAAAGACACAAGAGGCCTTCGCCAGGTCTGTAGCTCTGAAGGTCAGATGTTCTAAAATCCCTTTGGATCCTGCCCTCTAGCTCCTGCATTCTTCACCAAAAGAAGATTCCTCACTGATCATTTCTATATTCTTTTTTTCACTACGTGGAGCTTTTCTCTATTCAGCAAATATGTACCTCTCTACCTTGGATGTCCACTACCTGTCTGCCTGTTTGTCCCACTATAGTGGTTTGCAAGTTGCTATGATGCTGGATGCTATGCCATGGGTATTTTAAATACAAGCAGGGTCACTCATGGCAGAGCCTCCAGACTAAGACAGACTAGAAAGAAAGGCTTGGTGATCCATTACTTCTGAAAATTAGCCAATGAAAACCTTATAGGTCACAACAAAATGTTGACCTACTCACTTGCTCTGGCTGTAACATCAGGAGAGATCAATTGCTGGAGGAGGACATCGTGTTTGGTAAGGTAGGGGGCCAGTGAGGGCATGGGACAAGATGGATTGGCAAAATACCAATGATAGACTCAGACATGCTGATGATATTGAGGATGATACAGGACTGGACAACATTTTGTTCTGTTGTACATAAGATTGCCATGAGTCAGTCAATTTGATAACAGCTATGTATCTATCCATCCATCTGTCTATATATCATCTACCTTGGATTTATATGGGCTTACATTTGAGTAAATTGAGAATGTGGAATCAGGGCATAGAGCTCTTGAGAAATCAAATTGCAAGGGTACAAAAAAGCTGGTTGGTTTTTGTGCTTGCATGAATTCTGCATTCTAACAAAATAGCAAACCCAAGGGATATTCATTTGAGAAATAACTTGTGATATTTCAGTGGCCCCACATACTCATATTTATTTTCAAGGTCCCCAGGTCTCAAGTTGCCAATTTCCCTGGTAGCTGGTAAACGGCCACACTACAGGACGTTAACTCTTGGTCTCAGCTGCATGCTTTCGAGGTTTCTTTCCAGGAAAATTCTGAGAGTGGAAATCTCTAAGCTTTGCTGTCCAGTAGAATTTTCTTTAATGATGAAAATTTTCTCTGTGCTGTCCAGCCTGGTAGCCACTAACTATTGAGCCCTTGAAATGTGACTAGTATGACTGAGGAAGTCATGAATTTTTAATTTAATTAAATTTTAATTAATTTAAATTTAAAAAGCTTCATGTGTCTAGTGGGTACTGTATTGGACAACTCAGCTCTCATGCAGTAGTGAACTTGTCTAGCAGCCAGGATGTGTAAAGGCCATATACACCACAGGTCTTGAGATACAGTGTAATATGATATAAGTGATTGAGAGTTGACTCTGCAGTCAGACTAAAACCAAACCAAAACCATTGCCGTCCAGTGGATTACTGACTCACGGTGAACCTATAGGACAGAGTAGAACTGCCCCATAGAGTTTCCAAGGCTGTAATCTTTACGGAAGCAGACTGCCACATCTTTCTCCCATGGAGCAGCTGGTGGGTTTGAACTGCTGATCTTTCAGTTAGCAGCCCAGTGCTTAACCACTGCACCACCAGAGCTCCTTTTAACATGGGATATAGGTGTTCAATCAGGAGAGTTTTCCCCCCTCCTTTTCTTTCAGCCCTAGTTGTTAATTAAGTTATCTATTCATCTAACAAATAGTTATTGTAAGACTGCTTTGTTTCAGGCTTGTGCTAGGGGCTGGATAGAACAGTGAACAGAACATGGTTCCTGTCCTCAAGGAATTTATAGGCAAGTGAGAGAAGTTGAATGAGTAGGGAAGATTGAATACACAACTGGCCCCAATTCTTCATGCGTCTCTCTATTACCCTTTGTCATCATGACTTTGCAGCAGCTCTTATCAAGAGAAGTTCATTTCCCCACCTCTTGCTCTGGGCTGACCTCGGGACTTGATTTGGCCAATAGAAAGTGGCAAAAGTGACTTTGTGCCAGTTCTCAGCCCCCAGCCTCCCTCTTTCTCTTGGAAGCTTGCCCAGTTGCTTTGTGAACAAGCTTAAGCTAGCTTCCTGGAGGATGAGAGACCATGGGGACCAGAGCCAAGTTAACCCAGTTACAATCATCCTAGACCAGCCAGTGCCCATCCAGATGACCGCAGATGCTTGAGCAAGCACAGCAGATCATGGTCCATTGACTTGTGAGCAATAAGAAATGGTTGTTTTGAACCAATGAGTTTTTTGGGGGGGATTTGTATGCAACAATCACTCACTGATATTGAGACAGTCCAAACGAAGTAATGACAATCACCATACAGTGTGATGACTGCAGTCAAAGAGATAAACACAGGACACTATTTGGATATTTGTAGGACATCAGAGGAGCCTTCCTGAAGGAAGATATTGCTAAGCTGAAACCTGAAAGATAAAGACAAAAGGAGGAGATGTTTCAGGCAGAGGGAACTGCATTAGAAACTTGTGGTGTAGAGAGCAAGATACATTTTTTTCTATATATTGTCAGGGACAGAAATATATAAGGGCTCCTTTGCTCAAGGAGCTTCTTGTGTAGCTGTGATGTCCAGATTAACACACAAATAAAGAAGTCAAGTACCGCAAAAGGTGAACTATATTAAATTCTCAATTTGTTCTGACCTTAGTGCAGGATATGGGAAGAGAAAAGACAGCTCAATAAGGACTGAAAACAAGCAGCCAAAAAGACATCTGGGTCTTGGAAGACGAGCTATCTGCAGTGGGACTTGAGGAATGGGTGGGACTTGCTGGGAAGACAGGAGAGAGGAAGTGGAGAAGAATTTTTCCTAGGTCCATTTTGAGAATTTTGACCTTGCTCATTATTTCCTATTGAGTATCTACTGTGTGCAAAGCCCTTCCTGGTGGATTCGAACTGCCAGCCTTTTGCTAGCAGCCGATCTCTTATCCACTGTGCTATCAGGGTTCCAGAAGGAAACATAGGAGATAAAAAATAAGCAGTAAACACTCCCTTGCCCTCATGAAATTGAGATTTATGCTTGCCACTGGGGTGCAAACTTTCTCTTAAGTTACTTCTTGACCTTTGCACAACACAAGCTCCGCTTATCATTCACTTCCATCCTTATCACTGTGGATGTTGGAACTGGCAGGGTGCAGGGAGAACTATGAAATTGCAGATCGGTGAGCACATCTTTAGGTGGTCTCCCTAGCAACTAGGTGCTTGGTGGCCAGTTTTTTTTTTTTTTTCCAGAATATTCTGTCTGATCACCACTCTTTAGAGAGACTAGGGAGTTCCATTTCAGAACTCTCTGAAGTGCGGATTTCACACTGAGCTGAAGATATGAGCCCCAAGGACAATGGCACCGTTGAGAGCTTTATCTTCTCTCCTTAAGGTTTCTACTCGGACTCCTTGGAATTAAGAGGCTTATGCACTGTTTTCTTAGCAAAAAGTCTTTGCAAAACTTGATTATCACATATAAATAAGAGCAACATACTTCCTCCAAAAGAAAGCAAAAACAAAAACAAAAATCACCGGTTGAGAGAATCTTATTTTGTAGGGCCAGAGCAGACAGCTCAGAGCTGGCAACTCTGTGTTGACGCAGAACATTGCCTGTTTGTGAGAGAAGCATTTGTTAAATCACAATAGAAAGCTGCCATCAGAAATAAGCCCAGTGTCTAGTGACATGTGGTGAGGTAAGTCATGTTGTCTCCTTTTCTAGTCTATTTAATTCTTTGGGAGGACGGGAGTCCTTTTAAAGACCCACATGAGTCCCCTTTGTTAGTGGAGTAGGTATCTCTAAGCTTATCTGCATTTATCTAGGCTTTCCTCATGAGGTCTCAAAAGGCATTTGGAAATAAACAAGTGAGAAAGCTTCCCAAGACCATCCTTCTATTTCACCCCTGTTCCTTCTCATTGTGACACTTGCTGAGACAGTGAGCCAAAGCTGGTCCTTCTCCATAGCTTCTCAGGATCTGTCATTCTGAAATTCTTTTCCATGTTAGTTCAGGAGTGAGATTCTACACATTGCTGTAAAGTACTCTGGTTGGAGCTTTTGCTTTTTGCCACAGTTTTAGAGGACTATGGTTTTGGAGGGGAATGTGTACTTCTCACATTGTCTGTGGCTCTTAGACCCAAAGTCCCTTACTCATTTCAAATGTACGGGGATAGTTCATGGGTTAAAGGAGAAAGCTCTAGTGGTTTCTTCTCAGTTTATATTAACCATATGGAAAGATTTACGGTTCATATCAGATGCAGGACAAATTTGCATAATGTATAAAGAGTACCTACCTGTGGGGCAGTTCTACTCTGTCCCATAGGGTCGTTATTAGTCAGAATCTGCTTGATGGCACACAATGACAATAACCACAACATATCAGTAAGAATAGGCCAAAAACACAAAAGAATAGAGGACCAAAAATATGATCAGACACGTCACTAAAAAACAGATACAAATGGATCCTTTATGTGGTTTTAACATATATGAAAAGCTGCTTAACTGCATCTGTGATAATAAATATACATCTTAAACCTACAATGAGATATTTTTCACTTCCCAGATTGACAAATACCTAAATGTTTAATATTACAATTAGTTGAAATGATGTCAAAGAAAGTGACATTCTTGTACATTATTGATGGCCATGTACATTTTACAAATAATTTGGAGGACATTCTGGCAATAGCTACCATAATTGCAAATGTCCTTGACTTGGAATTCTACTTCTAGGAATATATCCTACAGAAATACCTACACACTGGTAGAATAATATATGCACAAAGTTATTCATTGCAGCATATTTTGAAACTGCAGAAGATTAGACACAAATGTAAACAACTATCAACAGAGGATTGGATAAATACATTGTGGTACATCATATAATGCAATATTACAGTGCAGTGGTTACAATGAGGCAGATCTTTGTATACTGCTCTAGAATAAAGTCCAAGATATTATATAAAAAGTTTAGGGTACAGAATAATTTGCGCTGTGAGCTAACATTCATGTGAAAAAAGAACAAATATGTATGTATTTGTGTGTGCATAATATATCTTTGGATATAAAGAAAAATGGAAAATGCATTGTCTTCCAAAGGATAGGAACTGGGGTTGGGAGACAGAGGTGAGAGAGAGACTTACATTTCACTTACATGTATATCGTTTTGTGCCTTTAGGATTTTGTACAATGTATACGAATGTATTACCCATTTAAAAACATTGAGTCCAACTCAGAATTTCCAGATAGAGATTTCTTTTAGATTTTCTTCCATCTGAAAATTTGGAATGGTTCTTCCTCAAGCCTGTCACATAGACTATTTGTTCTACAAGGTCAGAGCTGTCTTCTCTCTTCTGCCTCTTTGCCTTGGCTCAGA
The DNA here is from genome assembly GCF_000243295.1 of Trichechus manatus latirostris. NCBI lineage: Eukaryota > Metazoa > Chordata > Mammalia > Sirenia > Trichechidae > Trichechus > Trichechus manatus. The sequence continues at coordinate 9,755,726 of NW_004444040.1, forward strand.
GCAAGGGCTCAAAAATATTTGTTTGGAATACAAACAAAGTCACTGGATGTGTGCGATGACTTCACACAGAGCCTTGCAGCTCTAGGTATCCACAGTGGGACAGGCTTGTGCCCACCATAATTTCCTGGGGAGAAATTTTACATTGAAATTGGTCACTTTCCTTCTTAAAGAAAAACTGAAGAAAAGAAATGGACTTAGTTGAGAATTTGGTGTTAACAACCCATACGACTCTCTTGATGGAGCTTCTGCCATAGCCACAATCATGGTCATTGGTCACGGTTGATTTCCTTCTAAGAAGATGGAGTGTGAGCAGAGCCATCTTTAGTCATAGTCATGACCAGTGGTATGCTGCTAAAAGTTTAATAAGTGACTTCTGGAAAAAAACCAAAACCTTGATTTGTAGTGTTTGCTAATTTCCATGGCAAGCTACCAATGTGACATTCCTGAAAGTGAAGTTGGGAAGAGATGATAACAATCAGCTCTGTGTACCAATAGGTGCCAACTCCAGCACATCACTGATTATGACTAGTAAGACTTTCCCTTCTATAGTGGTTAAAAGCAGAGGATTTAGGGTTTAAACCAACAAAGGTTAGAGTCTTATAAAAATTATATAATTCTACTAAGCCAGTGGTCTTCAAAGTGTGGTCTATACAAATTCCTGGGCCCCACCTAAAACCTACTGAATCATGAAAATGGAGAAAATATTGAAGTTGTCCAGGATTTCATTTTACTTGGATCCACAATCAATGCCCATGAAAGCAGCAGTCAAGAAATCAAATGAAGTATTGCACTGGGTAAATCTGCTGCAAAAGACTTCTTTAAAGTGTTCAAAAGCACAGACGTCACCTTAAGGACTAAGGTGTTCCTGACCCAAACCGTAGTATTTTCAATCACCTCATACGCATGGGAAAGCTGGACAATGAATAGGGAAGACCGAAGAATTGATGCCTTTGAATTATGGTGTTGGTGAAGAATACTGACTATACTATGGGCTGCCAGAAGAATGAACAAATCTATCTTGGAAGAAGTACAGCTAGAATGCTCCTTAGAAGTGAGGGTGGTGAGACTTGGTCTCACATACTTTAGACATGTTATCAGGAGGGACTAGTCCCTGGAGAAGGACAATCATGCGTGGTAAAGTAGAGGGTCAGTGAAAAAGAGGAAAACCCTCGAGATGGATTGTCACAGTGGCTGCAACAATAGGCTCAGACATAGCAGTGATTGTGAGGATGGTGCAGGCCACGTAGTGTTTAGTTCTTTTGTACATAGAGTCACTGTGAGTTGGAACTGACTTGATGGCACCTAACAAAAGCAACAATACCCAAAACCTACTGAGTCAGAAACTCTGAAAATAGGGCCCACCAATTGTGGTTTTAAAAAGCCCTCCAGGTGATTCGGATATACACCAAATTTTGATAACCACTGTTCTAAGCCTCAGTGTTCTCTGGAAATGGGCAAGATTATTAAAAAATCAGCTGTAGTAAAGATCACAGGCAATAATGATTATAAGTACTTGACACAGGGGACATTACCTATGATAACGAAGATGATATTTTCTGTGACTCAGCCAGGTATTTAAGAGACACTGAATGAGTGTGAGGTGTGCTCAATTCCTTGACTCCTTTTTTGTGCCACAGGGAGCAAGAGATGGGCCAAGAAGACACATTCATAGCTTTCTATGTAGTTGGACTATATGTCATTATCTTAATTCCGTATCATCACTTGGGGGAGGTGAATACCAGCACTGTTTCCCAGTATCTTGCTTACGTAGGACTAGATGCCTCAGACTAAGGCTGGATAGGTGATTTCCCCTCAACATCCAGCTCCTTGGCAGCCCTCACTTCACATGAATAAAAAATCAGCCTCCATGAAAAGAAGGTGATGGTGAGGAGTAGGCGATGAGGGGAACATGTTTAGAGACCTAGAACTTGAGTCCCAGGAGAGACTTGGAGTTGGGTAGCAAGACTTGTGGTTTAGGAGAATATTAGTGTTCATTTATTAAGCACCTCCTATCTACTGGAAACCCTGGTGGCGTAGTGGTTAAGAGCTATGACTGCTAACCAAAAGGTCAGTAGTTTGAATCCACTAGGCGCTCCTTGGAAACCCTATGGAGCAGTTCTACTCTGTGCTATAGGGTTGCTATGAGTTGGAATCAACTTGATGGCAATGGGTTTACTACCTAGCAGACATTTTGACATGGTTTCTCACTGCATCTTCAGGTTACAGATGAAGAAACTGAGATGGAGAACTCAAGTGACATGTTCAAGGTCACAGAGCAAACAGTTTGCTTCTTTGATAATCAGAAAGACACAGAGCCAATATTCCAGAGAAGTCCCTTAACTACCATTTTTCTTCTTTTCCTTTACGTGTTTGGTTTTCTTTATGCCTTGGACTGTCAGTGATATGGTTCTTGGGAATAGATGGCCATTGACTCATGTTGCAGGCTTTTTTTTGTTTTATTTTGTTTTGCCTTTAGGCGTTGTTCAGAAACTCTCACATCAAAATGACCCAAGGCAGCCTTCTCTGAAGACATGAAAGTCAACTTCCAAAGGTGTGAGTGCAGTGTTTGAGTTCTAGCACTATGTTTTATTAGCTCTGTGACCCTGAATATGTGGCTTGCTCTCTAAGTGTCTTAGGTTGACTTCCCGGGAAGTAGAGACTGAGATGGAGGTTTTTGTGCAAATGGTTTACTGAGGGTGAGCTCTCAGGAGAGCTCTGAGATAGAATGAGGGAAGCAGGAGAAGGAAGGGGCCAGAATGGGCAAGAACGTAGAATCTAGCTCAGCTGTAGCTTCAGCCTTACCCCACACAGGGAGCTCTGGAGTGTAAATTGTACCACAGAATTGGATCCAAGGGAACCACCTTTCATAGTCCAGTGTCAGTTTTTGTCTAGGGGCTGCCATGGGGAATGCAATCTCTCCTATGAAGTGTTTCCTGTTATAACAGAGCAATTCTCTGGAGAAGGAGAAGGGGCAGCTATGAACATTAGCAGCCATTATTTACAGTAGTTGGGCCCAAAGGAGACATGAAAGGGACAGCACAGCAATTACGATAGTTAGTCTCAGCTTTTTATTTATAAAATAGAGATACTAGTGCCTGGTCAAAGGGGGATTGTAAGGATTAAACACCCCAAGGCAAGAACTTTGGCAAATTCGAAGTGTAGATGGAAGGCCAGTGAGCCAGAGTGTAAAGAGTAGGTGGAGAATGACAGGAAATGAGGCCTGAAGTGAAGATTGGAAGGTAGGCATGGGCTAGATCCTTCCAGTCACAGTAAGGCATTCTAAGTAATATTGATTTCTTAAAATTCTCAAGGGAAACCATTGGTGAGTTTAAGAAGGGAGTGAAATGAACTTATTTATACGTTAAGAAAGATCATCCTAACTGCCTTGTGGAAGATGGATTGTAGAAGAACAAAAATGGAAGCAGAGAAACCAATTTGGAGGCCATTGCAAAAGGCCTGGTGAAAGATAATGTTGGACTTGTTTGGAGCAAGGTGAGTGGAACAGAAAAGAGATGTGAATGGACTTGGGAAATGTTTTGGAGGTAAAGCCAGTAGAATATATTGACAGATTGAAGATTGGCAGTAAGAAAAAGGGCAACTTCAAGAATAAACCCTAAATTTGTGACTTGAGCCACTAGGAAGTTGGTTTAACTATTTATTGCAACGGAAAAGACCAAGGCAGAAGCAGGGATCATGTATACCATAGAAAGAGGGAAGCAAATGAAAGAGAAGGTATAGAGAAAGAAAGGGAACATACCAGAAATGTACAAAATAAAATGAAGGAAACGTAAAATTAGAAGAAAATGGAGTAGAAAATGAAAGTAAACAGGAGTTTTAATACTATTGGCTGGAAAGTTTGAAGCAAAATATAATGAGACACGCTGGAGTCTGAAAGGCCTGTTGGTCTGGTGATCAGCGTTTTCAGAGGATGGCAAATTCCAATTTATTTTGCCGGTTTCTCTCAGAAGAAGTGGCTGGGGGGCCTTTAGGTCTACTGGTGGCTCAATGGTTAAGCACTGGGCTGCTAGCTGAAAGGTCGGCAGTTTGAACCCACAAGTGGCTCTGCAGAAGAAAAGACCTGGCGATCTGCTCCTCTAAAGATTGCAGCCTAGGAAACCCTATGGGGCAGCTTTACTCTGTCATACAGGGTCCCAATGTGTTGGAATTCACTCGATGGGATGCAACAACAATCTTTGAAAGACTGAAGGTTTTCTTACTTTAGAATTATGAGTTTTTTTTTTTTTTTTAAATTTAGCTATCAAAGTCATAAGTATCATGGATAAACTACTTTTCAAAACTTCTGCGTGGTAGATTTTAAAAATCTCCATAGATGGGCAGAAAAAAAAGCAAAGTCTCAGCTTTTTCCATCAGCCCGACTTCTTTTGGGGGACAAGGGGCCTGACCTAGCTTTCTCTTTTCATCATGTTGAATAGTAAAAAATCACGAAGCAAATGTAGCATTTATCCTTCAAAGGTTTAAAATTAAGAAAAATATCTGTGGGGTTGGAAACTTGGGAGCAATGTGCTGAGCTGATCTGTCTGTCCAAGACCAAAAATTCCAAAGAGCTTGGAAGAAAACATAACAGAAATTCTCCTATAGCTTTATTCTTGGTTAACCATTCTTCCTTCAAGTCAGACCATTTTCTTCCCAATTACACTTCCTTCTATTTTGATTTTCTAAAAATGTGAATGCTTCCCCAAAGATTAAGTGAGGAAGATCCGTTCAGAGGTGGTTGAGATGTTCAGAGTATTTTTGTGGTGGTGTTGTTGGAAGAAGCTACCAGAGAGTTAAGAAAAGGACCAAGAATTCCTTCAGAGCCATTTGGAATCGTTTAGGCGCCATCCAGTTGGAGTTGAGACCCTCCAATCAAGAATCTCTCTCTCCTCTACCTCTCCAGTGCCAAAAGCATAAGACATTAGAGCAGTTGAAGGGAGATAATTGCAGATGCTAGTTGAGGGTTTTGATTGTGCTATCATTTCCAGTCATCCGTGAACTTGTCTGGTGGGCATTAATTGGAAGCTGTAATGGAATCTGCCAGACTCTTTAGCACCAGAAAATTATAGCACAATTCTAATACAGTTGGAATGGCTAGAGGGAAAGTAGAAAGAAAAGCATTATTTCTTTTTTTCTTTTCATATATATATATTTATTACATTGAAAATACAAGAAAGCATTATTTCTTGATAGGAGTCCCTGAGTGGCACAAACGATTAAGTGCTTGGCTATCAACTGAAAGGTTGTTGGTTTCATCACACCCAGAGGCACCTTGGAAGAAAGGCCTGGAGATCTGCTTCTGAAAGTTCACAGCCATGAAAACCCTATGGAGTGCACTTCTACTCTGAAACACGTGGGCTGCCATGAGTAGGAATTGACTCAACAGTGACTTTCTATTATTATTATGCTCCAAGTCTTGCACTGAGCATTTTACACATATTATTGCATTTATTTCCCATCTCAATACCTGAGCATTATAATTTCCATGTAAGTACAGTCCTGCCATGCTGGATCTGAGATGTGAATACATCAGGTGGGAGTAGTTGGGTGACATCTCTTCCTCTAGGTTTCTGTATGTATTGACTGATTTTTGTGGAATTCTAGGAATTTCTTGTGGGAGGAAAATGAGTTGGAATGGACTTGGCAGGGGGAACTGGTTAGAACAGAAACCAAGCTGCAGGGAGGGAATCTAGAGACCCCCTAAAGAATATTCACCCTAACAGAAGGAAACAGTGTAATGAAGCAGATTCTGCAATGGAGCCTGCATAGTGGTTGTCCTGGCTTTAGCACAGTGCCTGGCACATAACAACCTGACAGCATGTATGAATCCTAAGAAGCAAAATGACAATATTTGCAAACTAGAAGAGAGGACTTACAAACTAATTGGAATCATCCAGGAGAACTTTCTGTGATGATGAAAATGTTCTATATCTGCGTTATCCAACACAATATTCAGTAGCCATGTATAGTTATTGCAATGTGGTTAATGTGACTAAGGACCTGAATTTTAATGTTACTTGAATTCAAATTTAAGTGGCCACATGTGTCTAGTGGCTACCATATTGAACAGTACCTCTAAATTTTCAGTACGCACAGCACGTCAAAGAAACAGAACAAAACAAACCTGTTCCATTGAGTTAACTCTGGCTTGTGGCAACCCTATAGGACAGGGTAGAACCGCCCCGTAGGGTTTCCAAGGAGCGGCTGGTGGATTCGAACTGCCGATCTTCTGGTTAGCAGCCAAACTCTTAACCACTGCACCAATAGGGCTCCCGCAGCACTGTAGGAGCCCCATAATTAAGCACAGCTCAGTAAAGCAGAGTTCAGAGATGTGGAAGTCAGTGGGGCAACAGGCAGCAGAGTAAGAGGTGTTCGAGTGAATAAGCCCAAATTGATTTTGAGCTTGGTAAGAATCGCCTTTTGGAATGGAGTTGGTGTATAATCAGGGGGAGGTTCAGAGCTGGCAAAATCTGTGCATTAATGACCTCATTTTTACTCAGAGTGTAGTAAGCTTTGGAGATATTTGGTTTACATTTAGAAGGGAAAATCAGGCCCGTTGCCTTGCAGAGTACTCAGCACATGCTGCAGCCTTTAGCACACTGTGTGTGTTCAATGAATATTTGTTTTGGATGAATGAATGGATGAATGGGAGCAAAAAGTACTTACCTGAGTTCATTATTTCAGCTGCTATTGCCAAACAATGCTGCATAACAAACTTTCCCAAAATACAGTGACTTACAAGAAAAATAATTTATTCTTGCTCATAAGTCAAAGGGTCAGCTGGGGTGGCCTGCCTCGTGTGAGTTTTATTTAGCCGCTCAGGCTGAAGGGGCAGAAGCGGCATCTCGTTTACCATCTCTTTTCATGGACATGGCAAAAGCACATGGGAGCCAGCGGAAATATAGAAGATCTCTTCAGGATGGTCCTCGAAATTGTCACCCTGTCATTTCCATCCACGTTCCATTGGCCACAGCAAGTCTCCTCACTGGGCCAAAGTTAAGGGTGGGGGAAGTACACTCTGTCCACAGCGGAAGTGGCAGAACTATGAAGTCATATGACAAAGAGCATGGTTCAGGGAAGGGTGAAGAATTGGGGTACCAAATTCAATCTGCCCCAGTCATATGGCCAGCCAGGATCAGACCTGGAGCTCATATCCGATTTTATCCAGTCCCATAGTCTGTGATCCTTCCTCTGCCCAAATGCTTCATGTAGGATCAAAGACAGTATTACCATCTAAGTGATTCCCAGTCTCTGGGACTGAGGCTATGTTTCCATTCTTTAAAAAATCTGATATTCTGCCTTTAAAAATTTTGTTATGTATCTCATTGAATGATTGTCATTCTTGTGGTGCTGAACTGCAATCAATCCACATGATTTGGCTCAGTCACAGGACTGGAGGTGTGGCCTCACTCGAGGTTCAAAGAATCTGTTAGTCTGCAAATATTTTTGCTTTAATCATGGAGCATCTCAGTTACTAAGGGTCTGGGATGCTGCTGCCAATGGCTGAGGCGCAAGAGAGTGGAACTTTCACAGTCCAGTGCCTCGGGCTTGGTTTTCAACTTGTACTGAGTTCCTTGCTGCTGTCAGGACCTACCATTGCTTTTTATTTTTATTGGTTCACTTTTTTTTCCTTTCTTCTCATTTATTTTTTATTTTTGAATTTTATTGTGTTTTAGGTGAAAGTTTACAGTGCAAACTAGTTTTGCGTTCAGAAATTCATACACCAGTTGTTTTGTGACATTGGCTGCAATCCCTGCAATGTGTCAGCACTCTCCCCATTTCCCTTTCCACCCTGGGTTCTCTGTGTCCATTTGTCCGGTTTTCCTGTTCCTTCCTGCTTTTACAGCTTTGCTTTTGGGCAGGTGTTGCCCATTTGGTCTCGTATCCTTGATTGAATTAAGAAGCACGTTCCTCACGTGTGTTATTGTTTGTTTTATAGGCCTGCCTAATTTTTGGCTGAAGGGGGCTTCAGTTCTGAGTTAGCAGGGTGTCTGGGGGCCAGTCTCGGGGGTTCCTCCAGTCTCTGTCAGACCGGTAAGTCCGGTCTTTTTGTGTGAATTTGAATTTTGTTCTACATTTTTCTCCCTCTCTGTGCAGGACCCTCTATTGTGTTCCCTGTCAGAGCAGTCAGTGGTGGTAGCAGGCACCATTTAGTTCTTCTAGGCTCAGGCTGGTGGAGATTGTGGTTCCTTAGTCCTTTGAGCTAATATTTTCCTTGTGTCTTTGGTTTTCTTCATTCTCCTCTGCTCCAGATGGGACGGGACCAATAGATGTATCTTAGATGGCCGTTTGCAAGCTTTTAAGACCTCAGATGCTACTCACCAAAGTAGAATGTAGAACATTTTTGTTGTGAGCTATATTATGCCAGTTGACCTAGATGACCCCCGAAACCATGGGCCCCAACCCTCAGCCCTAGTAACTTTGTCGCTCAAGGTGTTGGGATGTGTCTAGGAAGCTTCTATAACTTTGCCTTGGTCAAGTTGTACTGACTTCCCCTATATTGTATGTTGTCTTTCCCTCCACCAAAGTTAACACTTGTCTACTATATAGTTAGTGATCTCCCTCCCAACCCGTCCCCTTTCTTAAAACCATCAAAGATTTTTTTTTTCTGTGTGTAAACCTTTTCTTGGGTTTTTATAATAGTGGTTTCATACAATATTTGTCCTTTTGTGATTGACTTATTTCACTTAGCATAATGCCCTCTGGATTCATCCATGTTGTGAGATGTTTCATGGATTCATCATTGTTCTTTACCATTACATATATTTCATTACATGTATGTACCACAATTTGTTTATCCATTCATCTGTTGATGAACACTTAGGTTGTTTCCATCTTTTTGCTATTGTGAATAATGCTGCAATGAACATATGTGTGAATATGTCTTCTTGTGTGGTGACTCTTATTTCTCTAGGATATGTTCCCAGGAGTCGAATTTCTGGATTGTATATTTCTATTTTTAGCTTTTTAAGGAGATGTCATATCATTTTCCATAGTAGTTGTACCATTTTACATTCCCAACCGCAATGCATAAGAGTTCCAATCTCCCCGAAACTTCTCCACCATTTGTTATTTTCTGTTTTTTTTTTTATTAGTACCAGTATTGTTGTAATGAGATGATATCTCATAGTTTTGATTTGCATTTCTCTAATGGCTAATGATCGTGAGCATTCCTCATGTGTCTGTTAGTTGCCTGAATGTCTTCTTGGATGAAGTGTCTGTTTTTTATCCTTTGCCTATTTTTTAATTGGGTTTTTTGTCTTTTTGTGGTTGAGGTGTGGAAGTATGTTATAGATTTTAGAGATGAGACTCTTGTTGGGTATGTCATAGCCAAAATTTTTTTGCCAGTCTGTAGGTTCTCTTTTTAGTCTGTTGGTGATGTCCTTGGATGAGCACAAGTGTTCAATTTTTGGGAGTTCTTAGTTATCTAGTTTATCTTCTACTGTTTGTGCATTATTAGTTATGGTTTGTATTCTCTTTATGCCATGTATTAGGGCACCTAATATTGTCCTTTTTTTTTTCCCCATAATCCTTATCATTTTAGGTTTTATATTTAGGTCTTTGATCCATTTTGAGTTAGTTTTTGTGTATGGTACGAGGTATGCATCCTGTTTCATTTGTTACAGATGGACATCCAGTTTTGCCAGCACCATTTGTTAAAAAGACTGTCTTTTCCCTATTTAGTGGACTTTGTGCCTTTGTCAAAGATCAGGTGATAGTAGGTGGATAGATTTACATCTGGATTCTCGATTCTGTTCCATTGATCTATGTGTCTGTCCTTGTGCCATTACCAGGTTGTTTT
>NW_004444040.1:9774240-9789191 GCF_000243295.1 Trichechus manatus latirostris
GCTGTACAGTAGGTTCTGAAGTCATCTAGTGTGAGGCCTACCTGCTTTGTTCTTTTTCTTCAATAATGCTTTGCTTATCCAAGGCCTCTTTCCTTTCCATATAAAGTTGGTGATTAGTTTTTCCATCTCGTTAAAGATGGAAAAAAAATGCTGTTGGTATTTGAATTGGGTTTGCATCATATCAATAAATTGCTCTGGATAGAATTGACATTTTCACAATGTTGAGTCTTCCTATCCATAAACATGGTATATTTTTCCATTTATGTAGGTTTCATTTGGCTTATTGTAATAGTATTTTGTAGTTTTCTTTTTATAGGTCTTTTATGTCCCTGGTTAGATTTATTCCTAAGTATTTTATCTTTTTAGGCACTATTATAAATGATATTGTTTTCCTGATTTCCTTTTTGAAGTTCTCTTTGCTGGTGTATAGAAATCCAACTGATTTTTTTAATGTTGATCTAGTATCCTGCTACTCAGCTGGATATTTCTATTAGTTTCAGTAGTTTCCTTGTGGAATCCTTGGGTTTCTCTATGTATAGGATCATATCATCTGGGAACAGGGATAGTTTTACTTCTACCTTTCCAATTTGGATGCCCTTTATTTCTTTTTCATGCCCTCTCGCTCTAGCTAGGACTTCCAGCACAATGTTAAATAGGAGTGGTGATAAAGGGCAACCATGTCGAATTCCCTTGCTCAGGGAGAATGCTTTCAGCCTCTCTCCATTGAGAATGATGTTGGCTGTTGGTTTTGTATAAACCAAAACTTGTTGCTGTCGAGTTGATTCTGACTCATAGTGACCCTGTGATTTCCCTGTATTATGCTGAGGAATTTTCCTTGTATTCCTATTTTGTTTATCAGGAATAATTGCTGGACTTTTCATATGCCTTTCCTGCATTGATTGAGATGATCAAATAATTCTTTTGTTCTATTTATGTGGTGGATTACACTGTTTGATTTTGTTATGTTGAGCAATCCTTTCATAACTAGTATGAATCCCACGTTGTGGTGTATTTTTTTTTTGATGTGATGCTGAATTCTATTGGCTATAATTTTGCTGAGAATTTTTGCATCTATATTTACAAGAGCTATTGGTCTGTAATTTTCTGTTTTTATGGTGTCTGCCTAGTTTTCATATCAGAGTTATGCTGGCTTCATAGAATGAATTTGGGAGTATTCCTTCCTTTTCTATGCTCTGAAATAGCTTGAGTAGCACTGGTGTGAGCTCTTCTCTGAATGTTTGGTAGAAATCTCCAGTAAGGCCGTCTGGTCCAGGACTTTTTTTTGTTGGGAGCTTTTTTCTTTTTTATTACCTTTTCAGTCTCTTCTCTTGTTATGGGTCTGTTCAGATTTTCTTTTCTATCTCAGTTTGTTAGTTTAGGTAGGTAGTGTGTTTCTAGAAATTTGTCCATTTCTCCTAGGTTCTCAAATTTGTTGGAGTACAATTTTTTATAGTATTCTGTTATGATACTTTTTATTTCAGTTGAGGCTGTTGTAATGTCCGAAATCTCATTTCTTATTTGAGTTATTTGCCTCCTCTCCAGTTTTTCTTTTGTCGATTTGGCCAATGGTTTGTAGATTTTGTTGATTTTTTTCTAAAAACCAACTTTTGGTCTTGTTGATTCTTTCTATTGTTCTTCTGTTCTCTATTTCATTTATATCTGCTATGATCTTTATTATTTCCTTTCTTCTGGTAGCTGTGGTCTTCTTTTATTGTTGTCATTCTATTTGTTCAAATTGTATGTATTTTGATTTTGTCCCTTTCTTCTTTTTTGATGTGTGAGCTTTTCGTTATAAATTAACCTCTGAGCATTGCCTTTGCTGTGTACTGAGTGTTTTGGTATGAGGTGTTTTCATTCTCATTTGATTCTAGGAATTTTTTTATTCCCTCTTTGATTTCTTGTATTACCCTGTTGTTTTTAAGCAAGGTGTTATTCGGTTTCCAAGTATTTGATTTTTTTCCTTGCTCTTCCTTTTGTTGATTTCTACTTTCATGGAGTTGTAATCAGAGAATGCTTTGTATTATTTTGATGTTTTGGATTTTATTGAGAGTTACTTTGTGGCCTAAAATGTGGTCTATTGTGGCGAATGTTCCATGTGTGTTAGAAAAGAATATATACTTTACTCCTGTTGAGTGGAGTGTTTTATATATGACTCATTAACAACCTGTACTATGTAGATGACACAACCTTGCTTGCTGAAAGTGAAGAGGACTTGAAGCACTTGATGTTGAAGATCAAAGACCACAGTTTTCAGTATGGATTACACCTCAACATAAAGAAAACAAAAATCCTCACAACTGAACTAATGAGCAACATCATGATAAATGTAGAAAAGATCGAGGTTGTCAAGGATTTCATTTTATTTGGATCCACAATCAATATCCATGGAAGCAGCAGTCAAGAAATCAAAAGATGCATTGCATTGGGCAAATCTGTTGCAAAAGATCTCTTTAAAGGGTTGAAAAGCAAAGATGTCACCTTGAAGACTAAGGTGCACCTGACCCAAGAAATGGTGTTTTCAATTGCCTCATATGCATGTGATAGCTGGACAATGAATAAGGAAGACCAAAGAAGAATTGACACCTTTAAACTGTGGTATTGCTGAAGAATATTGAATATACCATTGTCTTAGTTTTCTAGTGCTGCTATAACAGAAATACCACAAGTGAATGGCTTTAACAAAGAGAAATTTATTTCCTTACAGTAAAGTAGGCTAAAAGTCCAAATTCAGAGCATGAGCTCCAGGGGAAGGCTTTTTCTCTCTGTTGGCCTTCTCATCAATCTTCCCCCAGACTAGGAGCTTCTCTGCACAGGGACCCCGGGTCCAAAGATGCACTCTGCTCCTGGCACTGCTTTCTTGGTGGTATGAGGTCCCCAACTCTCTGCTTGCTTCCCTTTCCTTTTATTTTTGGTAAAATAAAAGGTGGTGCAGGCCACACCCTAGGGAAACTCCCTTTACATTGGATCAGGGATGTGACCTTAGTAAGGGTGTTACAATCCCACCCTAATCCTCTTTAACATAAAATTACAATCACAAAATGGAGGACAACCACACAATACTGAGACTCATGGCCCAGCCAAATTGATATACACATTTTTTGGGGGATATAATTCAATCCATGACATTCCACCCTTTGGCCTCCCCAAAATCACATCCTTGCAACATGCAAAACATATTCACCCCATCATATCATAGGAAAAGTCTTAACTCCAAGTCCAAAATCCAAAAACTCCTCTTCATCTGTGAAATCTAGAATACAAGTTATCTGCTTCTGAAGGTACAATGGCAGAACACGCACAAACTATATATTTCCATTACAAATGGAAGAAACTGGAGGAAACAAATGGATAACAGGCACCAAGGAAGTTAGCAGAACACGTTACATTAGCCCTCAAGGATTGAAAATAAACCTCTGTTCTCTGAAGACAATTTACACAATGGCCCTGCCCTCCAGACTCTACGTATTGGCCACACTGTCCAGATTCTGCGTGGAGGCCCCTAAGCCCTGGGCTTGAGCTCTGTCTTCCAGGCCCACTGGGACAGCAACTCTGCTCCCTCAGCTTTAGGCGCAACATTCTCTCGGTCCATCTGAGTGGCGACTCCACCGTTAGAAACACCAGGGGCCATGACTCCACCCTTTGAAACCCCTGAGATCATGGCCATACCTTTTGAGACTGAGGCAGCTTGGCTTCTTGTGTCCCTTGTATCTTTAGCTTCTGTTTCCCGATTCCTTGGCCTCTCAGCTCTTTGGGCCTCACGCCTGCATCTGCCCTGCTGGGCAAGTGTTCCAAAGCATTGTAGCTCCACTGATAAGTGCCCGGAGGCATTCCACTCCGCCGGGAAGCCTCCTGCGTGCAGACACTCTGCTCTATCGCTCCGTGGACCTGCTGGTTCTCTGCCACTGCCCCTTCTTTGCCACTGCAGGTTCTCTGCTGCTGCTCATCCTCTGTTGCTGCCACTCCTCTATCCATTCACAGTTTCAAAACTGCTTCCACATTTTAGGTATCTGTTAGAGCAGCACCCCACTCTCTTGGTACCAAATTCTGTCTTAGTTTTCAATCCATGACAACCACGGACGGCCAAAAGAACGGACAAATCTCTCTTGGAAGAAGTATAACCAGAATTCTCCTTAGAAGCAAAGATGGTGAGACTATGTCTTACATACTTTGGACATATTATCAGAAGGGGTCAGTCCCTGGAGAAGGACATCATGCTTGGTAAAGTAGAAGGTCAGGGAAAAAGAGGAAAATGCTCAACAAGATGGACTGACACAGTGGCTGCAACAATGGGCTCAAGCATGACAATGATTGTGAGGATTGCGCAGGACCGGGCAGTGTTTCATTCTGAGTCAGAACTGAGTCAATGCCACCTAAAAACAACAACAATGTGATCAAGTTGGTTGAACTTGACTTTCAGATCTTCTGTATCTTTGTAGAGTTTCTTTCTAGATGTTTTGTCCTTTACTGAGAGTGGTGTGTTGATGTCTTCTACTATTGTGGAATTGTCAATTTCTCTTTTCAGTGCTGTTACAGTTTGTTTTATGTATTTTGGAGCCCTGTCGTTGGGTGCATAGATACTTATTAAGGCTAAGTCTTCTTGGAGGATTGTCCCTTTAATCATTATATAATGTCCTTCGCTGTCTTTTATGGTTGATTTTGCCTTAAAGTCTATTTTATCTGAAATTAGTACTGCCATTCCTGCCCTATTTTGGTTACTGTTTGCTTGATATATATTTTTTTCCATCCTTTGATTTTTAATATACTTATCTCTTTGTGTCTAAGGTGTGCCTCTTGTAGACAGCATATTGATGTGTTGTGCTGTTTTATCCATTTTCCCACTGTCTGTTTCTTTACAGGTGTATTTAAGTCATTTACATTCAGTGTGATTATTGATAGGTATGAGTTTATTGCTGTCATAATGTTATGCTTTTTTTGTGGTGTTATTTTTCCTTTTAATTTCCTATGCTGAGTTCGTTTTGTGTATTTTCTTTCATTTTTATAGATTTTATGTTTACTGAGTCTTTATGTTTTTTCATTTTTTACTCTGGTGAGTAGGTTTGTTAACTTTGTGGTTACCTTGAAATTTACTCTTATTTTCCTAAATTTGAACCAGGCTTTTATTACTTGATATCACCTTGACATCCTCTCCATTTGAAAATTCTGTACCTACACTGTTTATTGCCCCTTTTATTGGTTTGACATTGTCATCATTTACAGATTGATATTTCGCTTTGTTTTATTATTGTGAGTTCTTTACCTAGGTTGGTCTGGCTGATGCTGTCCTGTGTCCTACACTCTAGTTGTCTGATGTTGCTGATTTTCTAACTAAAGGATTCCCTTTAATATTTCTTGTAATTTCGGTTTGGTTTTTAAGAATTCCCTTGATTTCTGTGTATCTGGAAATGTCCTAATTTTGCCATTGTATTTGAGAGACAGTTTTGCAGGACACATTATACTTGGCTGGCAGTTATTTTCTTTCAAGATTTTATATATGTCCTCCTATTGCCTTCTTCCCTGCATAGTTTCTGACAAGTAATCAGACTTTAGTCTTATTTTTTCCTCTTTCTAAGTGACTTTGTGTTTTTCTCAATCTACTGTCAGGATTCTTTCTTTGTCTTTGGTTTTGGCAACTGTAATTATGGTATGTCTTGGTGACTTTCTTTTGGGGTCTATCCTGTATGGGGTTTGCTGATCTTGGGATGGTCAGCTTTTTGTCTTTCATGATATTTGGGAAGTTTTCTGCCAGTAAATCTTTAACAATCTTCTCTGTGTTTTCCATTTTCTCCCACTGTTTTGGAACTTCAATCACATGTAAATTTTTGCTCTTGTGTCCCACATAATTCATAGGTTTCCTTCATTTTTCTTCATTCTTTTCTATGATTCTTCTTCAAGCAAAGTGGTGTCCATGAATTTGTCTTCAATCTCACCGATTTTGTCTTCCATTGTTTCAAATTTTCACCTAAAATCTTCTATAGAGTTGTCTTTTTCTGAAATTTTGTTGTTTATCTATTGGATTTCTAGTTGCTGTTTTTGTATGATTTCTAATTGTTTATTTATTTTAATGTTTTGTTCTTGTATTATCTTCCTGAATTCTTCTATTGCTTTGTGTTTCCTTGATTTTGGCTATGTTTTTGTTGGTTTTGACTGTGTTTTCCATGATTTTGTCTATTTTTCCTTGGTTTCGTTTGTATTTTCCTTGATTTCTTTCCTAATCTCTTGGAGACCCCTAAATATTAGTCTTTTGAATTCCATATCTGGTAGCTCCACTGCCTTTTCTTCTACCAGAAGGTCATCTGATTCTTTATTTTGGTCACTTGTTAGAGCCATCTTGTCCTGATTTTTTATATGTTTTGATATTGTCTATGGTCTCTGAGATGTTAAGGTATTATTTTCTTTCTTTATTTATTATATGCTCATTTGTTTTGAACTGCTTCTTTGTTTTGTTTTGATGTGTCGGGGTGGGTGGGTCAAGCATGCTTTGCTGCTTGCTCATCTGTGGGCATAAGAACTCCCACCACCTTGGCCAGGTGGGTATGGCAACAGTAGTTAGGGGGCGCCTACTTTGCTGCACACTGTTTAGGCAAGGTGGCTGAGGGTCGACTAGGTAGGCACTGTCTGCCTCCTGATGTTGTCCAGCAGTGTGGGAGCATTCACAGCTCCTTGCCAGATAGATGGGGTTGTCAGACAAGAAGTGGTATGAGCTCATTTCCCATTGTTCAGCAGCTGAATGAATGACAGGAGGGGTGAGGGAGTGTGGGCCTGGTGTGGAGGCAGGCCTGAGCACCATGGATGCTCTAGGCATGGCAGCACGACAGAGGTTGGTGGGAAGGGAGAGTGGCATACAGGACTAGGTGGTGGGAGAAAGAAAAGAAAAGAGAAAGTAGGAAAAAAAAAGGGTTTAGCTAGCGCATTAGGGTGGGGAAGACCTGGGGACTGGTGGGAAGGGGTGGGAGTTTGCATAGGGGCTAGGTAGAAGATAGAGAGAAAAGAAGAAAAAAATAAAAATAAAATAAACAGTGGCATAGTATGGGCCAGTGGATGGGGTGGGATGGACACAGGGCAGTGGTGAGCCAGTGTACTAATGGCACTCCTTCCACAGTGGTGAGACGTGTGCTGGCAGGAAGGGGAAGGGGCAGCATATGGGGCAAGGTGGGAAGGAGAAAAATTATGGCTGTGGGAGCCACATCTGTGTAAACTTGGGTACATTACTTAAACTTTGCAGTGGTTAAGAGCTTGGCTGCTAACCAAAAGGTCGGCAGTTCAAATCCACCAGCCACTCCTTGGAAACCCTATGGGAAGTTCTACTCTGTCTTATAGGGTCACTATGAGTTGGAGTTTCCTCGACGGCAACGGGTTTGGTTTTGGTTGTTTAAACTTCATTTTTCATATCTGTAAAACGGGGTTAGTGGGTTGTCTTAGTCATCTAGTGCTGCTATAACAGAAATATCACAAGTATATAACAAAGAGAAGTTTATTCTCTCAGTCCAGTAGGTTACAAATCCAAATTCAGGGTGTCAGCTCCAGGGGAATGCTTTCTCCATCAGCTCTGGAGGAAGGTCTATGTCATCAGTCTTCCCTTGGTCTGCGAGCATCTCAGCGCAGGAACCTTAGGTCTAAAGAACACGCTCTGCTCCTCGCACTGCTTTCTTGGTGGTATGAAGTTCCCCATTCTCTGCTTGCTTCCCTTTCCTTTTATCTCTTGTAAGACAAAAGGTGGTGCAGGCCACACCCTAAGGAAACTCCCTTTATGTTGGATCAGGGATGTGACCTTAGTAAGGGTTACAATCCCTTTAACATAAAATTAATCCTCTTTAACATAAAATTACAATCACAAGATGGAGGACAACCACACAATACTGGGAATAATGGCCCAGCCAAATTAATACACACATTTTTGGGGGGACATAATTCAACCTATTACATGGGTCCTATCAAGAGGATGTTTTAGAACTTAAAAACACCTATGGATGTTTAATGGAGCATATAGGTCATCAGCATAAGTTGGTTTTCCTCTTTCTCATTGTCTGACCACTTTCAGTGCAACTCTTATTTTCTTCATGGCTGACTACTTTTCAAGAACACATACCAAGGAGTCAGTCTACTTTTATTTGTGGTATTTGGTTTTTCATTGATGTGATGTGCTTGTGCCATAGGTCCTGTCTTGGTAGATTATTTCAATAAAAAATATAATTCAGTATTGCAGAATAGAAGCTTAAGCAAAAGGTTCAGAGTATTAAGCATGAATTGAGGTAAAGTGAAAGAGGAAAACAGTGATATGAGACAAATGCCTTATTTCTGCTTTATACCCTAGGCACAATAAGAGAGAGAAGACTCACAGCAAAACAGAATCTTAGAGTTGAAAACAACCTAAAGAGTAATAGTTAATGCTTATTGAACACTTGGAATATGCCAAACAGTATTCCAACGGCTTTATATGCAATCCCTTCACAGCAACCTCTAAGAGAGGTCCTAGTATCATGATACCCACTTTACAGATGAGGAAATAAGGCCAAGGGAGTTAATTAACTTGTCTAAGGTAACATTGTAATTAAGTGGGGGGGCAGTATTCATGCTCAGAAAGTCATACATCAGAGCCCTCATGTTTAACTTCTGAGCCATACTGCCTCTACAGTCTGAGTAGCCCTGTCATAAAGAATCAATGCTTATCAAGGCATTTTGTTCCATGTTGAATAGTTCTAGTCCTTTATTTTGAGAGCAAATCAACTTCAGAGTTTCTTAAACCCTTTGATCCTAGTTATAACTTTCAGAAAAGATTATTTATGCTTGCAAGATTTTTGAGGCTTTTTTCATCACCTCTGGTTTTCTGTCCTTCAGAATAAACAGGTCATAAAAGTCCCTGCTGCAAATAACCTGTCTGTGTTGTGTATTTATGATCACAAGAAGGCTGCTGTATATCCCCAGTGGTGATTGCTGAGACTGGTTCTCCCATCAGGCCCAATTCGGATTAACTTTCTGTCAAGCCTAGCCTTAGCTTTGTTCTCAGGAAAGAAAAGCTCAAGAGAACCAAATGGAAGCAAAAGTTCAATGATCTACATGAACAAAGTGCTCCAGAAACAACAAATACATAAGTAAATATACAATACCTTTTTAATTTCTATTTTCTTAATTTCTTTTAAAAGATTATTTCCTATCTCAAGCAAAATAAGCATTGTAATTAAGCGATGGGGCATTTGTAACATATATGAAAATATTTACATGAAGATGAAAGGGAATTAAAAGGAAAAATATTGTTGTAAGATTCCTACATTAGATGTGGAATGGTATATTAACTCACAGTAGATTGTAGTAAGTTAAGAATGCATGTTATAATCCTACAATAACCACTAACAAAGATAGCAAAGAGATATAGTTAAAAAGACAGTAAAGGAGATAAAAAGAAATACTAAAAGATACCTGATAAATCCAAATGAAAGCAGGAAAAAAAAATGGGGGGGGGGGACAAAGAAAAGTAGAACAAATAGAAAACAAATAGCAAGAATATAAACTTAAATTCAACCATCTTAATAATTACATTAAATGTTAATGGACTAAACACTCCAATTAAAAGACAGAGATTGTCAGATAATAAAAAAGTAAAGTCTACCTAGCTTTTGTTTACAAGAGATGCATTTTCAGTGTAAAGACACATACAGGTTAAAAGTAAAAGGGCGGAAAAGCCATGCCACAGAAAAGACTGAGCTTTTCTGAAGCAGGAAGTACAGGTTACCTACATAGAAGTCTAAGGCCTTAACAGAAAGAGACAACACAAAAAGAATGACTCCTTGGACCAAGGATATGACAAATGATGATGGATGCTGAAACATATTTCCCAGAGATCCAAAAGTTTAGCAAACAATCAAAATAATGTCTTTCCCTTTCTGCTTTGTACAGAAAGCCAATAAGTAGTCACTCTTAGTAGTACAGAAGATCTAGTTTTCCACCATCTCATCCAGGATAGCTTTTTGGTCTTACCCGGTGTCTTTGCTGTGAGCAGTAGCAATAGTATGAGTTGGGTACCAATTCCCTTCACCAGTTGAGATTTGGTGATGAATTTAGCTGGCTGCCACCTTTTATCTGGTATAGTATGTCCCCTTTTCCTGCTGACCCCATGGCAGTGACTGTTGCCAAAGCAAGCAATGGCAGAATATAAGAAAGAGGAATGAGCCATTTGTGTATTTATTGCTCAAATTTTGCTGCAGGACTGAGGGTGTAAAAATTAGAGATGCTATTGTGGCTTTGTTTGTTTTGCTTTGCTGTGAGGCTGTTATTTGGTTAAAAAGTAAGCTTTTCAGGTGGTGAGTTCTTTTCTACAGATGCAGCACATACGCAATGCATGCCTGGCTCTTCCTGAGCAGAGAAAGCTGCCAGGCCTCTGTGAAGAAAAATAAGCCTGGGTTATTTTTCTTCTCCCTATAATATCAGTTTCTTATCCTAAGACCCTATTTAGCATCCTTCTAAAAGGCCTCTCAGGTAGGGCAATTGCAAGGATGCAATTTCCTTGAAAAAATTCATGATTTCATCCTATATGTTAAATGAGTCTCAGATAAACTGGAGATTGTCTACAACTGTGGTATAGAATTAGACTGGGCCAGGGAGAAAGCGTTTTTGTGGTGGGTGGTTATTTTTCTGAGAGTGACTTTTAATTAATCTCTCTTCTTTAAGCCTGCACACTTGAAAGGCTCTTGAAGGTGGCATTCTCCACCCTGACTTTCAAAGGGAATGAAGGTGACACTTGAGTTTATTGCTCAGCATTGTTAATTTGGTTGATATTGGGGCTGTTCCAAAAAACCACTAAAGCAATCACAGAAAATGAAGGCCAGCACATTTGAGAAGGCTTCTGGAACATTTTGGCTCTTGTAGAGGCCTGCATAATCTTTGGGAAAAAAAAAAAGAAAAGGATGAATTCATTATCTACAAATAGTGGAAAATATTATAAATGGCAGTAAATGAAGTAAATGGGAGTTTCCACTGCAATGTACGCTTCTTTGAGCCAGCCACCCAGAAAGAACACAGCTTGGTTTGCTGGGTGGGGAGTCTGAGCTGAAAAGCAAGAGACTGTTCTTGGGCTCCAAGCAATGTTAGGAATACAGCATTCCTTCTGCTTCTTTGGATCTCCTGGTTTATTGCCCATCTGGGCCTTGCATGTCTTGCAGCCCGTTGGATTGAATTCGACTGGAGCTCTTACCTCTTCAACTTACATCTGACCTTATAGTGTTGCTTTCCTGCCTGACTCAGGCTCCAGGGAAAAAGAAAATAAGAGACTGCTTTCTCCTTTTGTGAGGAAATAGTCTCACTTGCTTTTGGATGGCTCTCCTGTTCTGGCTTCTTTGAGGGTGTGCAAAATAAAAGCTGTGACTGTGTCTTTTTGTCAGTGAGATGCAATAATTAAGCATGTCTGTTCAGGCTCTGGCCATGATGCTTCTCTCCAGACCCCACCCTCCTCTCCTGGGTAGGAGAAAAGCTGTGAGTTAACAGCTTTCCTACAGAGGACCACAAGACCACACCCATCACCACTACCACGACCCTCTCCTGTTATAAAAGATCCATGAAGGGGGACCCCACCCTCACTGGCTTCTTGATGGCACCTTCTCCGAAATGAGCAAGTTACCCACTGTCATGGGGTGGAAACGAGGTCGACCTGATGGATTCTCTTCAGTGCTTCTGGCTAACTTAAAGCAGATCATCTACAGCCCAGTATCCTCTCTATCTTTTCTTCATTAATTTTAGTGATTTTTGAGATATTGCAAAACATTTACAGGTAATTATATTCTCTTAAAATCTGTTATTTGCTATGAATTCCAGAAATTGGAATGATTATGTCTTTATTTGCCCAAATTTTAAAATAAATCCAGTCACACACACTGTCATGGATTGAATTGTGTCCCCCCAAAAATGTGTGTAGCAACTTGGCTAGGTCATGATTCCTAGTATTGTACGATTGTGTAAGCTGATGCGATTTCCTTATGTGTTGTAAACTCTATCACTACGATGAGGTTATATGTGATCTCCTTATATGTTATAAACTCTATCACTGTGATGAGGTTATACTGATAAGGATGACAAGATTAGATAGTGTCTTAATGCAATCTCTTTAGAGATAGAGAGAAGCGAGCAGAGACAGGGGAACCTCATACCACCAAGAAAGCAGTGCTGGGGAGCAGAGCATGTCCTTTGGACCTGATGTTCCTGCGCAGAGAAGCTCCCAGACCAAAGAAAGATTCATGACACGGACCTTCCTCAAGAGCTGATGGAGAAAGCGTTCCCCTGGAGCTGACGCCCTGAATTTGAACCTGTAGCCTACTGGACTGTGAGAGAATAATCTTCTCTTTGCTAAATCCATCCACTTGTGTTATTTCTGTTAGAGCAGCACTAGATGACTAAGACACACACATATACACAGCCACTCACACCCACTCTCATGCATATACACATACTCTAACACACATTACATATACACATACTCTAACACACATTACATATACACTGTCACATATACACCCATACACATACTCAAACACACGTACACACTGTCAAACATATTCATGCTGTCACATGCATATGTCCACTCCTACACATATACCACGTTCGCCTGCATATACATACTCATATGCACATATAAACACACACTCTCACACATATACACTCTCACACATACACACATGCTCTCACATATATAGACACACATACATAAAACCGTTGCCGTTGAGTCGATTCTGACTCACACTGGGTCAGAACAGAACTGCCTCATAGGGTTTCCAAGGCTGTAATCTTTATGGAAGCAGACTGTCAAACATTTTCTCCCTTGGAGTGGCTGGTGGGTTCAAACTGCCAACCTTTTGGTTCGCAGCTGAGCACTTAACCCTTGCGCCACCGGGGCCCCTTCACCACATGAATATCTTTTATTTTGGCCTTCTAATTAATTAATTAGCTAGAACTCCTGGGCTCATATTAATGAATAGTTATGTATCCTCGTTTTATTTATTATTTTGATGCAAGTGCTTCTGGTGTTACACACTGAAACTCGTGCGAGGCAGAACTCGATAGGACTGACTTGTTTTTCCGGGTCTTGCAAGTTGTCCGCCTTTGACAGGGTGCAGTCTTACCACTCTTGCTCATTTTAGTGGAAAATATTTGAATTTTCCTTCTCTGACAGGTTTCCGCCTTACACAGTTTCCATCTTTCGCAGGTTTTACTGTACCATTAAGAATGGTGCTGGCTTTTGTTATGATATATATAATCATATTAAGGGACTTTTTTCTGTTCTTACTTTACTAAGGGATATTTTTATTCTAAGAAATTTGAAAAGTACCCAAGAATACAATGAATAATGATATACCCTCAAGTACCCACAGCTCAAAATTGAAGGTTGGTAGTATCTTGTTTCATTTGCTTCATCTTAATTTAAGTAAAATAAATAAAGAATCACAGAGAAAATGGAAGTCTTCTTTGTCCTTTATCTGCAGTACAGGTAAGTCCCTATGTTCTGAAAGCCCTACTTATGAACAACTCCTACTTACTCTTTAATATTATGTAAATTTGCCCTCACTTTGAAACAGTTGAACCAACCACTGCCCGAAAAAAATTCTTCATCACAATCACTTTCACTTGCTGCACGTGCAGCTTTTAAATCATTGCAAAGGCTTTGCGCCTTTTCTTGCACTTAAGGCCAAATAAGAACCCTATGCACCTGTTCCTACTTACCTACAAACTCTTAAAGACACAGGAATGGATCGCGTTCGTAACCTGGGGAAGTGCTTGTATAGTTTCTCTTGATCCAAACCCAGAGGAAAAGGTGAACTGAGCATTTATCTTTTTCATTCCACTTTAGTACACTTAAGTATATATGACTGTGTCCATGAATAATATATATTGTTTGTTTTGTGTTTAAAATTTGACATAAATGTCCAGGTATGTATCATCTGACGCTTGCTTTTTTTACTCAAAAATTTGTGGGAAGCTCTCATTATATAACTGAATAGAGAGAACTACAGTTGTTTTAACAGTTGCATAGTATTCCAGTGTATGTATACCATATTTTTTGCAATAGTGTGCTCACACATATGACATGCAGCATAGCGTTCTTACACAGGGGGGAGTTCGCACAGTTGGCAAAAAGAATGTATAATGAGTGTGTTATTTACATAAAAATATGGTATATCAAATGCTAGTTATTCATTCATCTCTTGATAGAATTTATTTTATTTCAAAGAGCTTTGCAACGAAAGTTGTTGGACATGTCTGTTTGTGAACACATGTAAGAATTTTTCTGGAATTCTAGGAATAGGATTTCTTGGTCATATGGTATGCAGGTTTTCAATTTTACTAGATACTGCTAAATTGTTCTTCAAAGAGATTTGAACAAATTAAACTTCCACCAGAAGTCTTTCTAAAGGTGGAAATAAATGCTGGTTTTTATTCAATGTGTTTTAAGAATATATTGATTTTTTTTTCTTTAGTCAACGACATTGTAAATTATATTAATTGACTTCTCATTATTGAATCATCTTATGATTCCCACAGGTTGTGATATGCTATTCTTTTAATGTAATGATTTTTCATATTGATATTCATAAGTAAGATTGTTCTATAGTTTTTTCTTAGATTATTTTTCTCAAGTTTTGTTATGAGTTTTATGCTGTCCTCATAAAAAATTAAGAAATATTCTTTATTTATACCCTGAAACATATTACTATATTTTACGCAAATAACGTGTGCCTTCTACATTAGTTTGCCAAATGTAACACTCCCCCATGAGGTATTTTCATAAGTGCCACTATGCCAATTTTTTTTTTACATGTTGCTGTAAAAAATTAGCATAGCATGCTGTCTTAGTCATCTAGTGCTGCTGTAACAGAAATACCACAAGTGGATGGCTTTAACAAAGAGAAGTTTATTCTCTCATAGTCCAGTAGGCTACAAGTCCAAATTCAAGGCATCAGCTCCAGGAGAAG
>NW_004444040.1:9789291-9818607 GCF_000243295.1 Trichechus manatus latirostris
TTTCTGTCTCTGTCAGCTCTGGAGAAAGGTCCTTGTGATGCATCAGTCTTCTCTTGGTCTGGGAGCATCTCAGCACAGAACCTCAGGTCCAAAGGACACGCTCTGCTCCCGACACTGCTTTCTTGGTGGTATGAGGTTCCCATGTGTGTCTGCTCACTTCTCTCTTTTATATCTCAAAAGAGATTGGCTTAAGACACTATCCAATCTTGTAGACCTCATCAGTATAACTGCTGCGAATCCATTTTATTACATCATAATGATAGAGTTTACAACACATAAGGAAATCCCATCAGATTATGAAATGGTACTAATCATACAATCCTGGGAATCATGATCCAGCCAAGTTGGCAGATATTTTTGGGGGACACAATTCAATCCATGACATGTGCTTACAAAAATACTTCACAGGGGAGGGTGCGGTTAGCAAACAAACATAGAAGGTGCACGTTATTTGCATAAAAATGTGTATTTAGCATAAGAAAAATATCTTCCTTGAAGATTTGCAAAAATTTTCCTTAAAACCAACTGGTCCTGGTGTTTTATAAAAATTTTAGGTAGGGCAGGGTAGGAGGAGTTTAAGGAAAACAGTGGAGGTAGCTCTTTATAAATGCTCATGATTTCTTCCTTGATTATTCATGTTAGACTATCTCAAATAATTCAAACTTGGATAATTTCTACTTTCCTTCAAAGTTAACCAGTTTTCCCATCTTTCAAACTGATCCACATAGAGTGAAAGTAATATTAGTGATCTTCCAGAATATATAAAGAACAACTCAACAATAAAAAATAACCCAATTAAAAAATGGGTAAAAGATCTGAATAGACATTTCTTCAGAGAATATATACCGATGTCCAATAAGCACATGGAAAAATGCTCAACATCCAAAGCCATTAAGGAGTGCAGATGGAAACCACAATGAGATACCACTTTATAACCACTAGATTGGCTATAATTAAAAAAAAAAAAGACAATAACAAATGTTGGCAAGGATGAAGAGAAATTGATTTTTTGGAAGTAGATTGCTGGCCTTTCTGTTTTGAAGCACCTCTAGAGGGACTCGAACCACCAATCTTTCCATTAGCAGCTGAGCGCATTAACCGTTTGCACCACCCAGGGACTCCACCTGGCACATAGTAAGTATGTTAGCTCTTGCTGCTGCTATTATTGTTGTTGTTGTTCCTGGGTAGTTTTTAGGCCTCCAGCCTTCCTGGTGTCAGCTTGACACTCTATGGTTTATTCTTTCATTGGACCTGTTAACTGGTCACTGCTTTTGTTCAGCCGGTGCCCATAGAGGTTGTTCACTACCTACTTAATCCACACATGATTCCTGCTGACATAGATTTGTTTTCTTTATAATTCCTTTTCCAGCTTTTCATAGCAAAGAGGTCACATTGCATGGGTCAAGGAGGCAGCTATAAAACCTCCTAAATTCACAGGACAGTTCCCGACTGCTTCAGTTATCTCCAGACCTCCTTGTGTATGAGGACTGCCAGAGCCTCAGTTTTTGTTCCTCCACCCCATGGCCTTGTTGGTGGGACTCTGACTTCTCTCTATCCCCCAAGGCCAGCAGCTCCACTGGAGATTATTTGGACTGTCTCTTTTCTGCTGAACTGTTTTATGCATGCTTTGTCTTCCCAAGCAGCCAGAAGTGAGTCACCCATTCCTTCACTTAGAAAGTCTTTATAGAGAGCCTACCACATGCTGCACTTTGCTAAGTGCCGGGGATGGATGCAACCATGAACTACACAGACATTGCCCCTGTCCTCGTGGAGGGTACCTGATATTGAAGATGGCATTGAATATCAGGAAAAGGGAAAGACATGGCACAATGAAGCATAAACTGGAACTGCATACCTGGTCTGGAGTGTGAATAATGGAAGGATTTCCTGAGGGTCCTAGTGTGAATTTACCCAAAAGTAGACCCCAAGACAGACTTGAGGGTAGGTGGCTTATTTGAGAGTGCAGAAGTAAGACAGGAAAGGGGGAAAAGCCAAAAAAAGGAGTGTTAATGAGTAAATTACTGCTTTGAGCACCTCAAACTTAAACCCATGCCTTAGAATCATCTCACTGGTGGTCAGGGAGGCTGGGGAAGTCATCACTGACTCCTGTCTCTAGTTTTTTTTTAAATTATATTTTATTGCATTTAAGGTGAAAGTTTATATAGCAAATTAAATTCCTATTTAACAGTTTCTACACAAATTAGTCGGTGATATTGGTTACATTTTTCACAATGTGTCATTATTCTCATTCATTCCTTTCCCGTTGTACTATTTCCAGTACTCTAGTTTTCCTGCCCCCTTACCTTCTCATATTCACTTTAGAGTAATTTTTGACCATTAGGACTCATATAGATGATTTTTTAAAGGAGCTCATTACTTATGGGTGATATTCTTTATTTTATGAGCCAAGCTGTTATTTAGCTAAAAGGTGGCCTTTAGGGATAATTTCGGTTTAAGGTTTAAGGAGTATCTCAGGGTGACAGTCCTAGGGAGTTCTCTAGTCTCAATTGGTCCAGTAAGTCTGAACTTTTTAAGAATTTAAGCTTTGTTCCACATTTTTCTCTTGTTCTGTCAGAATCCATCTATTGTGGCCCTGATCAGAATGGTCGGTAGTGGTAGCCAGGCACCATCTAGTTCTTCAGGTCTCAGGGTAGATGAGGCTGTGGTTTGTGTAGACTATTAGTCCTGTAGACTATTTTCTTCTCTGAGTCTTTGATTTCCTTCTTTATCTTTTGTTCCAGCCAAGTAGAGACCAATAGTTGTATCTTACATGGCCACTCACAAGGTTTTAATACCTCAGATTTTGCTCAACACATTGGGATGTAGAACATAAACTTTATGAGCTATAGTATGCCAAATAACTGAGTTGTTTCAGAAGACTGTGGTCCTAAGCCTTCAAACACAGAAAAGTGATCTTGTGAGGTATTTGGTTATGTTTAAGAAGTATCTGTAACTGTGTCTTCTATGTGGTTTATTATATATATGGATATAAATGCATGCACACACATACCTGTATGTACATATGCCTATAGATACATCTATTTGTGCACACATATGTACCCATATATTCATACCCATACACATATATGCCTATTTATGTATTCGTGTACCTATACACATATTTTTTGGTTGTTGTTGTTGTTGCAAAATTAAATTTGTCATATCCTTTACCAAAAATGTCCTTTTCTCTTGTGCACTCCTTAGTGACATCTTTTACCTTTGTCAAGTTGTGTGCATTTTACCCACATTCAATGCTACCTTGCCCATTGCTGAAAATAACAAATATCTACTATATTGACAGTGCTTCCTCCAGCCCCCCCACCCGTCCCTGGTAACTACCAATAAGCGTTGATCTCCGTATATGTATCTATTCTGTCTTCTTATAAAAGTGCAATGATACAATATTTGTCCTTTTGTGATTGACATAATTCACTCAGCATAACGTCTTCCAGGTTAGTCCATGTTATAGAATGTTTTGAGGACTCATTATTATTCTTTATGGCTGTGTAGTATTCCATTGTATGTATGTACCGCATTTTGTTTATTCATTTATCTGTTGATACGCACTTAGGTTGTTTCCATCTTTTTGCTATTATGAATAATGTTGCAATGAACATAGGTGTGCAGATGTCTGCCCATGTCTCTTTTATTAGATTTCTAGGGTATATACCTAAGACTGGGATTACTGGATCATAAGGTATTAATATTTCTAGCTTTTTTAGGAAGTGCCATAATGTTTTCCATAGTGGTTGTACCATTTTACAACTCCACCAGCATTGAATAAGGGTTCCAATCTCCCCACATCCTCACAAATATTTATTGTTTTCTGCTTTTTTTCCTTTGGTTAGTTTGTTTAATCAATACCTTATTTTCAGGGGTGAGATAATATCTCATTGTAGTTTTGATTTGCATCTCTCTGATGGCTAACGATCGTGACCATCTTTTCATGTGTTTGTTGGCTGTTTTTGAATGTCCTCTTTGGTGAAATGTATGCTCATGTCCTTTGCCAATTTTTTAATTGGATTGTTTGTCTTTTTTGTTGTTGACTTATTGAAGTTTTCCGTATGTTTTAGAGATTAAACCTTTATCAAATATGTTGTTCCTGAAGATTTTTTTCCCAGCCTGTAGGTTGTATTTTCACTCTTTTGATAAAGCCTTTTGATGAGCATAAGTATTTAATTTTTATGAGGTCCTAGTTATCTAATTTGTCTTCTGATGTTTGTGCATTTGTAATTGTGTTTGATAATCTGTTTAAAAAAAAAAATTAGTCCCCTTAGTTTTGTCCCTAGCTTATTTTCCAGGAACTTTATAGTTTTATTTTAACATTTAGGTCTTTGGTCCATTTTGAGTTAGTTTTTATGTATAGTGTGAAGTATGGATCCTATTTCATTTTTATTTGAGTGGATAACTAGTTTTGACAGCACCAATTGTTAAAGAGACTGTTTCTTCCCCATTGAGTGGACTTTGATCCATTGTCAAAAATCAGCTGCCTATGAATGGATGGATTTATTGATGGATTCTCAATTCTATTCTAGTGGTCTATATGTCTATCATTGAACCAGTACCAGGCAATTTTGATTACTGTGGTTGTGTAGTATGTTT
The DNA here is from genome assembly GCF_000243295.1 of Trichechus manatus latirostris. Taxonomy (NCBI): domain Eukaryota; kingdom Metazoa; phylum Chordata; class Mammalia; order Sirenia; family Trichechidae; genus Trichechus; species Trichechus manatus. Next base: position 9,793,894 of record NW_004444040.1, read on the forward strand.
GTGACACAGTGGTTAAGAGCTCGGCTGCTAACCAAAAGCTCAGCAGTTTGAATCCATTGGCCACTCCTTGAAAACACTATGGGGCAGTTCTACTCTGTCCTGTAGGGTCGCTATGAGTTAAAATCTACTCGACGACAATGGGTTTGGTTTTTCTTTTGGTATAGGACGTTTTGAGATCGGAAAGGGTGAGGTTTCCTACTTCGTTCTTCTTCTTCAATATTGCTTTGGCTATACAGGGCCTCTTTCCTTTCCGTATAAAGTTGGTGATTAGTTTTTCCATTTCAGTAAAGAATGTTACTGGAATTTGAATTGGAATTGCATTATATCTGTAGATTGTTTTGGGTAGCACTGACATTTTCACAATGTTAAGTGTTCTAATCCATGAGCATGAAATAGTCTTCAATTTATGTAGATCTCTTTTAGTTTTTTCATTTGTATTTTATAGTTTTCATTGTAAAGATTTTTACATCCCTGGTTAGGTTTACTCCTTGGAGTTTTATCATTTTAGGGGCTATCATAAATGGTATTGTTTTCTGGATTTCCTTTTCAGAGTTCTCTTTGTTAGCATAAAGCAACCTAACTGATTTTTGTGTGTTGACCTTGTAGCTTGCCGCTTTGCTGAATCCTTCTATTAGATTCAGTAGCTTTCTTGTGGAATCTCTGAGACTTTCAATGTATAGGATCATGTCACCTGTGACTAGAGATAGTTTTAATTCTTCCTTTCCAATTTGGATACCCTTTATTTCCCTTTCTTTCCTTATAGCTCTGGCTAAGACTTCCAGTAAAATATTGAATAAGAGTGGTGACAGTGGGCATTCTGGTCTCATTTCCAGTCTCAAGGGGAATGCTCTCAGCTTTTCTCCATTTCAAATAATGTTGGCTGCTGGTTTTGCATATATACCCTTAATTATGTTGAGGAATTCCCCTTCTGTCCCTATTTTGCTGAGAGTTTTTATTGGGAAAGGTTGGATTTTATCAAGCGCTTTTTCTACATCAATTAAGATGATCATGCGTTTCGCGTCCTTTGTTTTATTTATGGGGTGAATAACATTGGTTGATTTTATAATGTTGAACCATCCTTGCCTTCCTGGTCTGAATCCCACTTAATCATGATATATAATCTTCTTAATATGTTGCTAAATTCTGTTCTATAGAATTTTGTTGAGAATTTTTGCATCTATAGTCATGAGGGATATTGGTATGTACCCCACACGTCTGTCAGTTTGTTGTATTGTGGTGGCTTGCGTGTTGCTGTGATGCTGAAAGCTATGCCACCAGTATTTCCAATATCAGCAGGATCACTCAAGGTGGATAGGTTTCAGTGGAGCTTCCAGACTAAGATAGACAAGGGAAAAGGGCCTGGTGGTCTACTTCTGAAAAAATAGGCCAGTGGAAACCTTATGAATAGAAGTGGAATATTGTCTAGTGTAGTGCCAGAATATATGCCCCTCGGGTTGGAAGGCACTCAAAATATAACTGGGGAAGAGCTGCATCCTCAAAGTAGAGTCAATGTAGAATGACATGGATGGAGTAAAGCCTTTGGGAGCTTTATTTGCTAATGTGGCATGACTCAAAATGAGAAGAAACAGATGCAAACATCCATTAATAACTGGAACATAAAATGTATGAAGTATGATTCAAGAAAAATTAAAAGTCATCAGAAATGAAATGGAACACATAAGGATCAATATCCTAGGCATTAGTGAGCTGAAATGGATGGGTATTTCCCATTTTGAATCAGATAATCTTATGGTCTACTATGCCAGGAATGACAAATTGAAGAGAAATGGCATTACATTCATCGTCAAAAAGAACATTTCAAGTTCTATCCTGAAGTACAACACTGTCAGTGATAAGATAATATCGATACTGCTACAAGGAAAACCAGTTAATACAACTATTACTCAAATTTACGTGCCAAACACTAATGCCAAAGATGAAGAAATTAAAGATTTTTACCAACTTCTGCAGTCTGAAATAGATCAAACGTACAATCAAGACGCGTTGATAATTACTAGTGATTGGAATGCCAAAGTTGGAAACAAAGAAGAGCAGAAGTAAGACCTTGAGTATATCCCACCTGAATTTAGAGACCATCTCAAGAATAGGTTTGACACGTTGAATACTAATGACCGAAGACCAGATGAGTTGTGGAATGACATCAAGGACATCATACGTGAAGAAAGCAAGAGATCATTAAAAAGACAGGAAAGAAAGAAAAGACCAAAATCGATGTCAGAAGAGGTTCTGAAACTTGCTCTTGAACATGGAGTAGCTAAAGAGAAAGGAAGAAATGATAAAGTAAAGAGCTGAACAGAAGATTTCAAAGGGTGGCTCAAGAAGCCAAAGTAAAGCATTATAATGACATGTGCAAAGAGCTGGAGATAGAAAACCCTAAGGGAAGAACATGCTCGGCATTTCTCAAGCTAAAAGAACTGAAGAAAAAATTCAAGTGTCGAGTTGCAATACTGAAGGATTCTACAGGGAAAATATTAAAAGATGCAGGAAGCATCAAAAGAAGATGGAAGGAATGCAGAGTCACTATACCAAAAACAATTGGTCGACATTCAACCATTTCAGGGGGTAGCATATGATCAGGAACCAATGGTACTGAAAGAAGAAGTCCAAGGTGCGCTGAAGGCATTGGTGAAAAACAAGGCTTCAGGAATTGACAGAATATCAACTGAGATGTTTCAACAAAGGGATGCAGTGCTGGAAGTGCTCACTTGTCTATGCCAAGAAATTTAGAAGACACCTACTTGGCCAACTGATTGGAAGAGATATATATTTGTGCCCATTTCAAAGAAATATGATCCAACCAAATGCAGAAATTATTGAACAATATCTTACGCAAGTAAAATTTTGCTGAAGATCATTCAAAAGTGGCTGCAGCAGTATGTCAATAGGGAACTGCCAGAAATTCAAGCCAGATTCAGAAGAGGATGTGGAACCAGGGATATCATTGCGGATGTCAGATGGATCCTGGCTGAAAGCAGAGAATACCAGAAAGATGTTTGCTTGTGTTTTATTGACTATGCAAAGGCATTCGACTTTGTGGATCATAACAAATTATGGATAACATTACGAAGAATAGAAATTCCAGAACACTTAATTGTGCTCATGAAGAACCTGTACATAGACCAAGAGGCAGTACTTTGAACAGAACTAGGGGATTCTGTGTGGTTTAAAGTCAGGAAAGGTGTGCATCAGGGTTGTATCCTTTCACTATACCTATTCAATGTGTATGCTGAGCAAATAATCTGAGAAGCTGGACTCTGTGAAGATTGAGGCATTCAAGATTGGAGGAAGACTCATTAACAACCTGTGTTATGCTGATGACACCACCTTGCTTACTGAAAAGTGAAAAGATCTTGAAACACTTACTGATGAAGATGAAAGACTACAGCCTTCGGTATGGATTATTTCTCAATATAAAGAAAACAAAAATCCTCACAACTGGACCAGTAAACAACATCATGATAAATGGAGAAAAGATTGAAGTTGTCAAGGATTTCATTTTACTTGTATCCACAATCAGCACCCATGGAAGCAGCAGTCAAGAAGTCAAAAGACACATTGCATTGGGCAAATTTGCTGCAAAAGACCCCTTTAAAGTGCTCAAAAGCAAAGATGTCACTTTGAAGACTAAGGTGCACCTGACCCAAGCCATGGTGTTTTCAGTCACCTCATATGCATGTGAAAGCCAGACAATGAATAAGGAAGACCGAAGAAGAATTGACACCTTTGAATTGTGGTATTGGCGAAGAATATTCAATGTACGTACCATGGACTGCTAGAATAACAAACAAGTCTGTTATAGAAGAAGTACAGCCAGAATGCTACTTGGAAGCAAGGATGGTGACACGTCATGTCACATACTTTTTACATGTTATCAGGAGGAACCAGTCCCTGGAGAAGGACATCATGCTTGGGAAGGTAGAGAGTCAGCAAAAAAGAGGAAGACCCTCAACAAGATGGAGTAACACAGTAGCAGCAATAATGGACTCAAATATAGCAAAAATTGTGAGGATCGCACCCGACTAGGCCATGTTTCTTTCTGTTGTACATAGGATCGTTATGAATTGGAACCAAATTGATGGCACCTAACAAGAACACATTGGTCTGTAATATTTTTTTGTGATATCTTTACCTGGCTTTGGTATCAGGGTGATGCTGGCTTCATAAAATGAGTTGGGGAGTATTCCTTCCTTTTCTATGTTTTTGAAGAATTTCAGTAGAATTGATGTCAACTCATCTCTGAACATTTGGTAAAATTCCCCAGTGAAGCCATCTGGGCCAAGGCTTTTTTTTGGTTAGGAGTTTTTTGATGACATCTTCAACATCTTCTTTTGTTATAAGTCTGTTTAGATTTTCTACCTCTATTTGTGTTAGTTTAGGTAGGTAGTGTGTTTCTAGGAATTTGATCATTTTTTCTAGGTTTTCACATTTGTTGTAGTACAATTTTTCACAATATTCTGTTATTATCTTTTTTATTTCTGTTGGAGCTGTTGAAATATCTCCAATTTTATTTCTTATTTTGGTTATTTACATTTTTAATTATTTTCCTTTGTCAATTTTGCCAGTAGCTTGTCAATTTTATTGGTCTTTTCAAAGAACCAACTTGTAGTCTTGTTGATTCTATTGTGTTTCTGTTTTATATTTCATTAATTTCTTCTCTGATCTTTATTATTTCATTTCTTTTTGTAGCTTTGGTCTTCTTTTGATCTTCCTTTTCTATTTTTTCAGCTTGTCAGTTTAAGTTGTTGATTTTGGACCTTTCTTATTTTTTAATGTATGCATTTATTGCTATAAATTTCCCTCTGAGTACAACTTTTGCTGCATCCCAAAGGTTTTGGTGTGTCATGCTTTCGTTCATGTTAGATTTTAAGTAGTTTTTAATTTTCCTTTTCATTTCTTCTATGACCCAATAGCTTTTTACTGATGTATTATTTAGCTTCCATCTAGAAACTAATGTGTTATTTGTTTTCCTTATTCTTCTTGTTATTAATTTCTAGTTTCATACTGCTATGATCATAGAAAATGCTTTGTATAATATCAATCTTTTTAGATTTATTGAGGCTTGCTTTGTGGTCTAAAATATTGTCTATTTTTGAGAATGTTCCAGGTGTGTTGGAGAAAAATGTACATTGTTCTGCTGTTTAGTGGTGTGTTCTGTATATGTGTTTGAGGTCCAGTTGGTTAATAGTGTTATTCAGGTCTTCCGTATCTTTACTGATTTTCTTTCTAGTTGTTCTGTCCATCATCGAAAGTGATGTGTTAAAATCTCCTATTATTCTATTATTGTAGAAGCCTATTGTACAGTGGTTAAGCACTTGGCTGCCAACTGAAAGGTCAGTAGTTCAAACCCAACAAATGCTCTGTAGGAGAAAGATATGACAGTCTGCTTCTGCAAAGATCACAACCTTGGAAACCCTATGGAGCAGTTCCCCTCTGTCCAATAGGGTCACTATGAGTTGAAATCCACTCACCAGCAATGGATTTGGGTTTTTGTTTATTATTATTGTAGATCAAAACAAAAACAACAAAGGAGCCCTGGTGTCACAGTGGTTAAGCAGTTGGCTGCTAACTGATAGTTCAGCAGTTTGAACCCACCAGCCATTCCACAGGAGAAAGATGTGGCAGTCTGTTCCATAAAGATTACAGCTTTGGAAGCCTATGGGGCAATTCTACCCTGTCCTATAAGTCACTATGAGTCAGAATTAACTCGATGGCAATGGGTATTGTTGTAGATCTTCCTATATCATTCTACAATTTTGTTGGAGTTTGTTTTATAAATTTGGGGGCTGTAGCATTGGGTGCATAAATATTTACAGTTGTTCTGTTTCCTTGGTGCAATGACCCTTTATAGTCATTATATAATATCCTTCTTTGTCTCTTATAATGGATTTTCACTTAAAGTTTATTTTGCCAGATATTAATGTTGCCACTCCTTCTGTCTTTTGGTTACTGTTTTCTTGGGATATTTTTTCCACCCTTTGATTTTTATCCTATTTATGTCTGTGTCTAAGGTATGTCTCTTGTAGACAACATATTGATGGGTCATGTGTTTTTATCCATTCTGCCACTCTCTACCTCTTGATTAGTGCATTTAATCCATTTACATTCAATGTGATTATCAATAGATAAGAATTTAGTGTGCCATTTTGTTATACCTTTTTGTGGTATTAATGGCTTCTTTGTTCTTTACTTTCTGTGCTGAGTTCTTTTTGTATGTGCATTTTCTTTTCCTTTCATTTGTTATTGCTATTTTTGTGTTTAATGAGCCCCTCAGTGACCCTATAGAACTACCTGGTAGGGTTTCCAGAGATGTAAATCTTTATGGCATAGACTGCCACATTTGTCTCCTGTGGAGTGCCTGGTGGGTTTGAACCACCGACCTTTCAGTTAGCAGCCAAGCTGTTTAACCACTGAGCAACCAGGGCTCATTCTGGTGGTTATAAATTCCCTTAATTTCTGCTTATCTGAAAATGTCCTAATTTTATCTCCCTTTTTGAAAGACAATTTTTCTGCATTAATAGTTCTTGTTTGGCAGTTCTTTTCTTTCAGGGCTTTGTATACATCACCCCATTGCCTTATTACCTGCATGATTTCCAATGAGAAATGAACACTTAGTCTTATTAAGTCCACTTTGTAAGTGACATTTCAGTATGAGCTACTCTTAAAATTCTTTGTCTTTTGTTCTGGAAAGTTTGATTATGATATGTCTTGGTGAATTTCTTTTGGGATCTATCCCATATGGCATTTGTTGAACTTCTTGGATGGAAATCTTCTCATCTTTCATAATATTTAGGAAGTTTTCTGCCATTATATCTTCAAAAATTCTCTCTGTACTCTTTTTTAACTCTTCCCTTTCTGGGATTTCATGATATCTGTATATTATTCCTTTTGATGGTGTCCCACATAACCCTTAGCCTTCTTTGTTTTTCTTCAGTCTTCTTTCAGTTTGTTCCTCAAACTAGTATCAAGTGTTTTGTTGTCTATTTTGCTTATTCTTTCTCCCATTGTTTCAGTTCTACTTCTGTACTCCCACTGAGATGTTTATTTCTGATATTTTATTATTAAGCTTTGAATTTCTTCTTGTTTTTAACTGATTTCTATTTCTTTATTGAGTTTGTTGTTTTGTTCTTGTATTGTTTTCCTGAATTCTTCTAGGTATTTTTCCTGTTTTCCTTGATCTTTTCAAAGAGCCCTAGTACTAGATTTTTTGAGTTCTTTATCATATAGTTCTATTATCAGTTCTTCCTCGGAAAGGTTTTCTTCCCTTTATTTTGCTCATTTGCTTAAGCTATCTTATTTTGTTTCTTATGATCAGTAATTGACTACTGTCCTCAAGGCATTAAGATTCTATTTTATTTATTTATATATTTCTTTATTGATTGTATGTTTGTCTTTTTTGTATTGTCTTGCTTTTATTTTGATATACCTGGAGGTTAGCTTCTTCCCTTTCTCCTTATATTGTCTACTTTCCTTTGTATTGTTTTAATTGTTGTTGTTTTATAGTACTGATCTGTGTATGACTATGATGCCCCTGGTTGGTTGTAATTTTCTCTCACTGGTGGGTGCGATGGGTTGCATACACATAGGAATCCTCTGTTGTTGGGTGTGTATGTCTTTCCTTATATGATTGCATGGAGGTGTGTGAGCTGGTCATTTCCCCACTGTGGGGCTCTATGTGTTGGGTGGTCAGGATCCTTCCATGGCATCTGTGGGGCTGTGTGGTTCTTCCGCACTGGTGCGTGTTGTTAGTGTGGCCTCTGAGAGCAGGATGGGTCATCTGTGCAGACTCAGGGAGGCAGTACTACTCTAATGGGTGAGATAGGCTCTCTGCTTAGTCATGAATTGGTGTCCTAGTGATGGGGGAAGGGCTGGAGGCCTCTGCATATGCTTGGATGGCCTGAGGGAATAGAGTATGGGAGGGGTGTGTGGTCATCAGGTCTCCAGGGTGTCTCCCTTTGTGTGTTAGGTGGGTGCGTGGTGGGTGGGGTAAACAGTGGGAGAACCACCTGGGTGTGTCACCATGCAGCCAAGGCAGGGTAAGTGGAGGGAGTGTTGCTGTGCAGGCTGGGCAGGACAAGTGATGTCTGGGTCTCCAGGGGCACCTTGCTATGAAGACTGGTCCCTCCCTTCTCTGCACTTGCCAGGGACTCTGAAACTCTTGCCCACCTTCCTGCACTTACACTAGTTACATTTGTAGAAGTGCACTACCTGTCTTATCAATCCCACATCCTGAGGCTCCAACAACTTGGTCTGCCTTACTTTGTTCCAGTGGAACTTCCCTGTGTTTCCCTAGCTTCAAAGCTATGGCACTACTACGTGTCTCTTTCTTGGGCTAATTAGGACCTGGCATGAGACCTGTCTACCTCATTTCTCTCCAGGCTTGTTTACTCAGTGTCTCTGTCTCCAGCTGTGTTTTCTGTGAAGTTGCCTTCCTTGGCTTCTCACCTGAGGATGTTGTTTGCTGCCATCTCAAAATGACCATGCTGTGCTAGGCTGGCATGACAGGCATGCAGTCTGAGAATCTCCACATTCCTTCTGCTTTTGTTCTAATGCTCTTCCCAATTCATTGTCAGTCCATTCTTCAACCTTCCGTTTGAAGTTCAGGGAACTGAGGTCATCGTTTTATCGTTTCACTTGGTTTCTTGGGTCTGTACAATAAAAAGATAATGAAAACATATATGTAATTTTAAGTGTTCTAGAAGCCACATTAAAATAAATTTTAAAAAAAGCAAGTGAAATTAATTCTAACACTACTTTTATTTAATCCAATATATCCACAATATTGTTATTTCAACTTGAAATAACTATAAAAATTATTAATGGAAATTTTACACTTTTTCCTACTAAATCTTTTCAATCCAGTGTATATTTTACACTTATAGAACATTTCAATTTGGATGCTAAATTGTCATTTACAGTTGAAAAATATATTGTTGAAGAAGTAGGTCCATATACCCAAATTGTTCAAAACATACTTAAAAGCTTTCCAATAACTGAATCAAGTATCATTTTTTTTAAAATTCAAGTAATGTAAAATAAAATAATTAATCTTTTCATTTGCACTAGTTACATTTCACGTGCTCAATAGCCACGTGTCCATTGGCTGCTGTGTGCAATACTAGGTTGGAAATTTTTCAGGCAATAGATGGAAACTGACAGCAAGAGAATGAGTGAGATCACTCACCCAGGCAGAATATATAGAAAGAGAAGTGCTGCTGGGTGATTTCCACTGGCCTGCTGCTTGTGTTATTTCTGAGACCTCAGTCACTGATTAATATGGCCCATTGTCTTGAATTTGGGCCTGTGATGAAGATCTTAGGTCTTTGTTTTGGAAATAGGACCACCGAGACTGTCCTTAAGTCATGGGTATCTGTCTCATACCTTCTTGTTGATTGCACAAATATCTAGACGTGGTCCAGATGATTGCTGAGCCCTCCTGTTCCTTGGAGATCTTGTTAACTTGGTGCAAACTCATCTCATGGTCTGCAAAAGACTATGCTATCCATGATTCCTTGATCTCCAGGGTCTTCTCTGGCTCCTGCAGAGTGGGTATGGCATCTGCATCACCTCCAGTTAGCTGGTGTGGAAAACCCTTCACTGCTTTCTTTAAAAATTCTCCACACACTGGGAATTCTTGAATTTAGGCACCTTACTGAAGTTTGGGGGTCAATGTCAATGTGGCCATTTATCACCTCTCTGGCTCCCATCTGTACAGTAATTCCTCTCCCTCTCCTTCTCACCACTCAGGGACAAACACATTTCCTGGTCTCCCGATGACAGTTTAGTAGCTCAACATTGCACTTCGTATTTTTCCCTAAATCCCAAATGTCTTCTTAGACTTTTTCATCTGAACAAGTACAATGTACTTCTTAAGGGGAATTTTGGTGGAAAAAACGATCTTCCTGTCATTTTGACTACTTCTGACTGGGTCTTTTATTCTTCATCTCATCCTATGATATTGTTCATCTTTATGTTCCTTACAGTGTCTGCTCATAGAAAGTGGCCAGTTTATATTTGTTTAATGACTATCCCTGTTTCCTACTTCCCATAAAACCTCTCTTCCAGATGAGAGTTGAACTAATCACTCCATTGCCCATTTCATCCAGACCACAGACAAAACCACAGCTCATTTGGTGGCTGAAGCTTATTATGAAAGCTTCTTTTCCTGAGGATGCAGCCAGCTTATTTAATCACATGGCAGGGTTTGCCTGAGAGTAGAAGTGGGCAAGGGTTGTTGGAAGGGTGACTGCTTATGGCTGGGAGTTGAGGGCCTGCCTTCAAAGTTTAGCATGATGTGGTCCAGGAAATTGAAACTTCAAGTCTATAGACTTGGCAATAAATGTGCTAAGATGGGAGTATTGTCTGGTTTTCAAGTATTATCAAGAAAAATGAAAAATAAAAATAATTTGGGTATTTCAGATATCTACTGAGGATAATGAAATGTGCAAAGACCTGGAGATAGAAAACCAAAAGGGAAGAACATGCTAGGCATTTCTCAAGCTGAAAGAACTGAAGAAAAATTCAAGCCTTGAGTTGCAATATTGAAGGATTCTATGGGGAAAATACTAAATGATGCAGGAAACATCAAAAGAAGATGGAAGGAATACACAGAGTCACTATACCAAAAAGAATTGGTCCACATTCAACCATTTCAGGGGGTAGCATATGATCAAGAACCAATGGAACTGTAAGAAGAGGTCCAAGCTGCACTGAAAGCATTGGCAAAAAACAAGGCTCCAGGAATTCACAGAATACCAACTGAGATGTTTCAACAAACGGGTGTAGCACTGGAAGCACTCACTTGTCTATGCCAAGAAAGTTGTAAGACAACTACCTGGCCAACTGACTGGAAGAGATTCATATTTGTGCCCATTCCAAAGAAAGCTGATCCAATAGAATGCAGAAGTTATCAAACAGTATCATTACTATCTCATGCAAGTAAAATTTTGTTGAAGATCATTCAAAAGTGGTTATAGCAGAACATTGACAGGGAACTGCCAGAAATTCAAGCTGGATTAAGAAGAGGATGTGGAACAAAGGATATCAATCATTGCTGATGTCAGATGGATCTCGACTGAAAGTAGAGAATACCAGAAAGATGTTTACCTGTGTTTTATTGACTATGCAAAGACATTTGACTGTGTAGACCATAACAAATTATGGACAAAATTTTGAAGAATAAGAATTCCAGAACACTTAATTGCACTCATGATGAACCTGTTTGTAGACAAAGAGGCAGTAGTTTCAACAGAACAAGGGGATACTGTGTGGTTTAAAGTCAGGAAAGGTGTGCATCAGAGTTGCATCCTTTCACCGTACTTATTCAATCTGTATACTGGGCAAATAATCAGAGAAGCCGGACTATATGAAGAAGAACCCAGCATCGGGATTGGAGGAAGACTTATTAACAGCCTGTGATATGCAGATGACACAGCCTTGCTTGCTGAAAGTGAAGAGGACTTGAAGCACTTACTGATGAAGATGAAAGACTACAGCCTTCAGTATGGATTATATCTCAACATAAAGAAAACAAAAATCCTCACAACTGGACCAATAAGCAACATCATGATAAATGGAGAAAACATGGAAGTTGTCAAAGGATTTCATTTTACTTGGAACCACCATCAAAGCCCATGGAAGCAGTAGGTAAGAAATCAAATGACACATTGCATTGAGCAAATCTTCTGCAAAAGATCTCTTTAAAGTGTTAAAAAGCAAAGATGTCACTTTGATGACTCAGATGTGCCTCACCAAAGCCATGGCATTTTCAGTTGCTTCATGTGCATGCGAAAGCTGGACAATGAATAAGGAAGACAAAAGAAGAGTGGATGCCTTTGAATTATGGTGTTGGTGAAGAATATCGAATACACCATGGACTGCCAGAAGAACGAACAAATGTGTCTTGAAGTGCAGCCAGAATGCTCATTAGAAGCGAAGATGGTGAGACTTTGTCTCACATACTTTGGACATGCTATCAGGAAGGACCAATCCCTGGAGAAGGACATCATGCTTAGTAATGTAGAGGTTCAGTGAAAAAGAGGAAGACCCTCAACTAGATGAATTGACACAGTGGCCGCAACAATGGGCTCAAGCATAACAATGATTGTGAGGATGGTGCAGAACTGGGTAGTGTTTCATTCTGTTGTACATATGGTTGCTGTGAGTTGGAATGGACTTGATGGCACCTAACAACAATAACACTGATGGTTGATAAAGAGAATAAGAACTTTTGTATCCTTAAAGGATAAAAGTCAAGGAAATCTCAATAGCCTTTGCCTCATTTCATGTAGGCAGAGCAGAGTGGAATGTTGAGATGCTGGGGAAGTCCTTCCTTCCCTCATCCATTCATCCATCCATCCAACCATCCATCCATCCATCCATGCATCCATCCATCCATCCATGCATCCATCCATCCATCCATCCATCTATTCATATGCCAAGCATCTTCTAAGCTAGAATTTATTGAGTGACTAATGACTCAGACACTCTTCCAAGCAGTTTACTTACATAAACTCATTGTATCATCCCAATAACCTTATTAGCTTGTCAAGCTTACATAGTAGAGGGTAGAGTCAAAATTTGAAACAGGAATTCTGATTCCAGAATCTTTTAACTTCACCACTAGATTAGTGAACAAGACTGGATTTCTGCTCTCATGGAGTTTATACTTTAGTAGGGAGACAGCAGATGAACATGTAAGTAAAAAATAAATGGAAAATATTATTTCAAATAAGGAAAAAGACTCTAAACTATTCATATGGAATAATGAGATAAAATGACTGGGAGGGCAAGGTGGCAGACTGGCTACTTTAGATGGTCAGGGATGGCCACACAGAAAAGCTGACATTTGAACAAAGATGCAAATGATAAGAAACCAGACACAGGAAGATCTTGAAAGAGAATGTTTCAGGTGGAAGGAGTAGCTAAAAAAAGTTCTGAAGGTGGGTCTATAGAACCACAGCTGTCCTGCCCAGAGTCCCTTTCCTCTGCAAGTGTGCCCATCCCCCAGCTGCCGTGAGTGTTGGGTGCTAACTTCTCCCAAATGCAATTGCCCTGGGGTGGGGGGCGGTTATGTCCTCCCTTCTGGGTGGCCAACAGCCAATAACTGATTGGTATAGTGGTATAAGATGCTGGGCCACTTGCAAGAAGAAGGGCCACTCTGTGTTGCCATTCACACTTCAGAGCTCTCTATGGGATGAGGTGTGCCTAGTGTCCAGCAGAGACCATATCTCTGCCTGGCTTCTTCCCTTTTCCTGTTCTGTTTTTCTCATTATCTTACAGGCTTGTCCTGAGAGCTGTCCCTCAATAAACCATGTGCACATGAATACCCGTGTTACAGATTGAATTGTGTCCCCCTCAAATATGTGTTGAATTCCTGGCTCTTGTACCTGTGTATATGATCCTATTTGGAAATAGGATTTTTCTTTTGTTATTGATGAGGTCATAACAGTGTAGGGTAGATCCTAAACCTAATCACTTCTGAGTTATAAAAGACCAGAATAGATACAGAGACACCCACATGGGGAAGACAGACACCAAGGAACACCAAGGAATGCTAAGGATTTCCAGCAGACACCAAAAACTAGGAGAGAGGCTCACCGAAAGAATTGACATGGTTGAAACCTTGATTTGGACTTTTAGCCTCCAGAACTTTGAGACAATAAATTTCTGTTCTTTAAAGCCACCCATTTGTGGTATTTCTGTTACAGCAGTGCTAGTTAAAATAACGCATCACAGGCTCTTCTTCATGGGAACCCAAACCAAGACAATGGGAAAGAGCCTGGTGTGATGAAAGGAAAGCCAGGGGGCCAGTGTGGCCGAAGCCTAGTGAGTGAGGGAGAGAGTGATGGAGAATTAGGGCAGAGATGTGGGAAGAGGACAGCTTAAGGAAAATTATGTGAGTCAGGTAAAGAGTTTAGAATTAATTGTAAGGGAAATGGAAAGCTTTTGGAAGGTAATTTGGCTCTCTCTGGCTGTCATGTGGAGAATGGATTATGAAGGCAGCAGAGGCAGGGAGCTTAGTAGGTCGTCTGTTGTAGTATTCCAGTCAAGAAAGGATAGTGCCTTGAATTAAAAAGGTCATGAGAAAGGGTGTGATCAGGAGCTGAGAGGTAGAGTTGAGACTTCCTGGTTGACTGGGTTAAGGAATCTAAATTTATTGCCAGGCAAATTTGTTTGGAACAGTACTTGCTTCATCTTAAGTCCCGAAGTTTCTCAAATGAGTTGTCCACTCTTAATTCCAACTTCCCCATTGGTAGATGAACCTGAAAGCTGATACAATTTTGAATTAAAATGAAACAAAATGGCAGTTAGGGAAAACTACTGGAATCATTCGGTTATCTTCCTCTACATGTAGGCTCCCCAACAATTATTCATACCTGAGAGTGTTTGCTCCTTTTTGCCCCTTATATCTCTTTAGCAGTGTGGTGTGGCTTTGTTCAGACACTCCTTTTTTAAACTGGCAGAAGGCAATTTTGTAACTAGCTACTTTCTCCTGGGCAGGCCACTTTGTGCATGGCTTTTTGCCGCAGCAACAGCTTTGATTAAACAAAGGTCAAGGAGCTACACAGTGCCAGGAAGGGAAGAACTCGATCTCCTCTTATTCTCAACCCAAACGGATGTGAGTGGGAATGAAAGTGTGGAGTGACTCTGTGTGTGTGAGAACGATTATCCTTCACTTGGGAGAGCCTCCTTGAATATGGAATAGATTAGGACACTCGGAAGCTGTGAATGCCACAGGTCAGGCAGAGAGGGTGGTGAGCATCCCGGGGGCCCAGGCCTCCCTGATTTCAGGATGAGGCCTGGAATTAGCAGGAGGCCCTGGATGGGGGGTGGGGGGGTCCAGGCTCCTGGTGGAGGAAGGCAACGTTCCTTCTTTCTCCTTTGTTTAAAAGAGAGATTGTTTTTTTCCTCTTATGGGAAGGAGGGACACATGATGCATACCAAGGATTTATTAATCCTTCCCAACTTTCCTAACTTGGGGAGGTAAATGTTAGCACCGGTGTCTTCCAGGAGACAAGAGTCCCTGGAATTTGGAGGATGTCGTGATTAGGAAAGCACACCTAGGCACTCACACTAAGAAAAGTGAGTCTTGATCACAGAAAGATGCTTAACAGACTACAGATAATTGGAAGGGTAGAGCCTGCACATGTCATTTAATTGATGGAACTAAAGCATTTGCAGTGTGAACAATAAGAGGAAAAGAGGTCACAACTTTTCTTGATCCACTGTGCCAGAGCCAGAAGCCCCCATCACCTCCCGCTCCATGCGATGCTGTTATGCATTGACTTACAGCCAAAGTAAGTACTTCATTTTCTATCTCTAGGTGTGCAGGCAATGTTTATCTAGTTTGGTGATGTCTCTGTCTGTCATCAGTCTCTCGCAAAGTGTAAACTTCAGAAAGACCAAGAAGCAAAGATACAGTGCCAAACACAAAAGATTTGCTGCTTTAGGTCAGGGTCTTAACCTTGTGTCCTGTCTCACACTCTTCCTCCAGCCAGGTAAAATCATCTATTGCTTCTACCTGTAGGCCTGTGGAGCCTCAGTTTGATACCAGTTCCTGCTTCCAGCAAGAGCCATATAAGAAGCTTTCTGCAAGTTTTTGAAAATGGTCTCTAGTCTTCCACATTACTTCTGCTTTGGATAACTAGAGTTTGAGGAGCTAGTGGACCATGCTTACAGGGATGTCAGGCAGGTAGTTGGGGGATATTTAAGAGATATTTGAAGGTGAGACTTGGAATTTAAGAGAGAGGTCAGAAGTAGGAAGGTAGGTTTGGGAAACATAGAGTGAAGATGGGAGCAATGAGTGTCATCGTGGGATACAGATAGCCAGTGCAGTGAGCGAAGAACAGGCCAAGGACACTTAAAATGAGCAGTAGGAAAGGTTGGAGGGAAACCAGTATCATGGAAACTAAGGAAGAGAAGGGCTCATCTTAAGTGGCAAGAGTGCTGCTGGCAATGCAAGCAGGGTGGGTGGCAAACACATGCCTTTGCTTTTGTCTGAAACTTTGAGTAGACAATTTCAAAAGACAGGAGGGAAGATGAGCCAAGAGGCATGGGACTTAGGAATGTGGACCCACACATATTTGGTACCTTCTAAATTAAGGAGCCCTAGTGGCGCAGTGGTTAAAGTGCTCAACTGCTGACCGAGAAATCAGTGGTTTGAATCCACCAGCCACTCTGCAGGAGAAAGATGTGGCAGTCTGCTTCCGTAAAGACTTAAAGCCTTGACAACCCTATGGGGAAATTTTACTCTGTCCTGTAGGGTTGCTATGAGTCAGAATTGACTTGACAGCAGTGAGTTTTTTTGGTTTGCCACCTGTCTATCAGTTTGTCATACTGTGGTGCGCTGTATGTTACTGTGATGCTGAAAGCTACATCATCGGTATTTCATATACCAGCAGGGTCATCCATGGTGGACAGGTATCAGTGGAGCATCTGGACTAAGACAGACTAGGAAGAAAGGCCTGGTGATCTTCTGAAAATCAGCCAATGAAAACCCTGTGGATTACAACAGAACATTGCCCAGCTTGCTGGCTTTGGACATGTCGTCAGGCGGGATCAATCGCTACAGGAGGATATCATGTTTGGTGAAATTGCTACAATGATGGACTCAAACATGCTGGTGATTGTAAGGGTGGTGCAGAACTGGGCAACAATTTGTTCTGTTGCACATAAGGTCACCATTAATCAGAGTCAGCTTGATGGCAGCTATCTATCTATCTATCTATCTTTATCTATCTATCTATCTATCTATCCAGATTTAGTGCTAGATGATATTCAGACAATGTATTGTTCTCTTGAGGGAATAAAGAGAGGAGGAGAAGTGGAGGGAGACTGGTAGAAGAAAAAAGACTAGAGATTGAAGAGTAGATCAAGATGGAGTGTATTTGTGTTTGTGTTTATATATTTTGGGGTGAGAAGATTTGCATGGGTTGAAGAATTGGAGAAGTAGCCATTGGAGAGGGAAAACGGAGACCACAGTCATCACAGGGAGGCCCAGCATGATGGGAGGCCGGGGAAGGGGTTAACCTGTCCATGTGGCAGGGAGACTTTGTTCCAAGATGGGCGGGAAGGAGGAAAGTTTGGGTGATGATCCAAAGAAAACTTAAGGAGTTTGGGAGGAAACTTGTGGGAGTTCTCATCAGATGTTCTCAATTTTCCCAGGGAAGTAGGTGGAGAGGTCATCTATGAGAGTGAAGGGGCAAGGGAGGAAATAGAGCTGGAGGAGAATGAATATAGTTGGGAAGGCTTCTGTGGTGAATTCCAGGACAGGGAGGACACTGTAGGTGATAAGAAGGGCTGTGGCTGACACCAAGCCCTGCTACCAATGTCCACCATGTCTGTTCCGCTGCCCCTGCCCCCTTTGGCCTTGATGCTGACAAGGGCCAGGAGAACCTTTCCATGTTTAGAGATTTATTGAAGGAGGGAAGATAGTAAGGGAAAACAACAAACAACTCTGAATTACTCTTTAATAGTCAGGGAAGACTTTGCAGAGGAGGAGAGTTTAGAAGGGCTTGGTCTGAGAACAGAGAGAAATCTTGAGGAATAATCAGGTATCAGATGGGTTGCTATGGAAAGGTATCCCTGAGTTATTTGGGGGAGGGTGGAGAAGCGTTTACTCTTCAGTGGATTATCCAGGTTCCAATTTTTGCTTCATTGTAATATGGCCAGAAGTTGATTTGTAACCCAGTTCTGCTACTTTACCATACCTGACCTCTTGTAAATGATGCACTGAGAGTTTTCAGATTACATGTGTTTTTCCATCATTCAGCATTATGACTGATGAATTATTTTTAGAGCAATGAGTATATGTTTAATGTCATCACCAATCCAAGGTTGAAAGTTTTACTTGGAATCTTCCTTTTTAATACATTCTTATCAATGACCTACACTTTCAATGTGTGGAGATATTCTTTTGTTTTGTTTTGGATGAGAGTTTCCCAGTCTAGAATCTGGAAATCCAACTGACCAATGTTCCTGTAATTACATACCCAAATAGCGGTCTCCACTGAGATTCTGTGCATAGGTCTGTGCCTCTCAGTTTATCAAGTTCAATCTACTGCAAAGAAGGCTAAATGTGGAATATTTTAAAATAACTAGCCATGTTTATTTTTCTGATAACTGAGCTGAAACAATCAGGATGGGCTAAATAATTTGGGGAGTCCAGTACAAAATGAAAATGCATGACCCTTGCTAAAATATTATTAAGAATTTCAAGATGGTGACGGCAGCACCTGGGCCTTTCTGAGCACAGGATCTTGGGTAACTGCCCATGTCACAGGCCCATGATGCTAGTTCTGGAAACAATCTAGGGGCAGTAATACACATAGCAGAAACCTCACTAGATTTCCCCATCACTTGCATTTCACTACTGAGCTTTAGTTTTGAATACTTCTAAACCCTGAGTCAGGTTCTCCTTTAACTCCACTGTGGAAAAATTGAATCAGCTCAATACACTGCCATTGTGACCTACTGCCCTGTGACCACCCAGGAGTCTGTCGGGCAGCTGAGGAGGGTGTGATTTGGTGAACAGAGCTGGGCCTGGGTCAAGCTGGGAAACTCGTCTCAGTATTGGGTTCCATGTTGACCCCTAAGTCATTTTCTTATTTTTTCCCAGAAGAAAATTCTTTCAGAACTACATACGCAATATCATCTTTTTGGTTCTTTGAAAACAAAAATCTGGCAGTCAAAGCAGACTGCTCAAGTTAGGACAGTCTTGCCAAGGGAAAAGAGTCACTTTGCCATTCTGCTTTACACTCTGCTTTCTGATGGAGAGAAGGTTAAGTCTTGGCTAAAAAGTTTTTACTTCAGTGACTAACAGCCTGATGAGTTCCATCTAACATAAAAGGTTGTAGAGGTGGGGAAGAATTCTCCATCAATGAAGGAGTTTTTGTAGTTGTCCTGGGAAATGTATTGGGTGGGGGAGGGGGTGATGTCCCATTAGAGCAAGAGATGAGATATGGTGGATATGAGATTCAAGCAAGACCATGAGTTAGAACCCCAGAAGCCTGCTAAAAATTAAATAAAAACAACAGTACAAGTTCAAGAATAAGTAGTAGGCCAGAAGTCAAAGAGAGAGAGAGAGGGGAATTAGTTGGGAGGGGCAGCCTAATCCCTGGAGGGCATAGCAGAGAAGTGCTGGCAAGTTCAGGCAATAGCACCTGGGGGAGCTGGGTAACTGGGAGGGACATGGAGGAAGAGACAGTCAAATGGCCAGCCATAGAAAAGCCCTGGTTACCAAGGCAACTAGTTCAACATTTTCTCCTATTTCCTGTAAGGTACGTAGGGGCCAGTTATCAGGCAGTTATCAGCCTGGAGCTTGTAGTTGCTAGAGTGGACATGAGGGGATGGAGACTAGAAATTTTACAGAAAGGAGTATAAAAAGATATAATTAAGCAGTCCTCTTGTTCTGAAGAGGGAAACTATACATTTTCTTCTTTTCTCATTTTTAGTCTGACAAAAGTGCTCTTCAAGGGCAGAGACCATTTATTTGTTCTTGTCCTTCTAGTTTATTCATATAACATCATTATCATGCCCTCATTTTTTTTCCCTTTTCACTACTGAGGTATAATTTGAATACAGTAAAACATACAAATTTTAAGGCTATGGCTTGAGGAATTTTTACATATGTATATACCAGTGTAACCACCATCTGGATAAAGATATAGAACATTACCATCCCTCCAAAAAGTTCTCCTGGACCCCATTCCTAGTCAATACTTTTCCCTTTCAACCTGTTCTGACTTATATCCGTAAGGAATAGTTTTGCTTTTTTTTGAACTACATATAGATGGAATCAGAGAGTATGTTCTCTTTGGAGTCTGGTTTATTTTGCTCCTTATTATGTCTGGACTTTCATCTGTGTTGTGGATAGCAGTAGCTTATTCTTTTGCATTGCTGAGAGGTATTCCATTGTATGATTATTGCCATAATTTGTTTATCCATTCTCCTGCTGATGGACATTTAAGTTGTTCCTGTTTTTCTTTTCTCTTTTTTGGGGGGGGGGTATTATGAATAAAACTCCACGAACATTCTTGAATATGTCTTTTTTTTTTTGGACACATACACTCATTTCTATGATGTTCTCCTTCTTGAGATACTTTTCCCACTTGGTGTCTAGGTCACCACTCTCTTTATTCTCCTCCTACTTCATGAATTTCTCTTTCTTGATATTCTCTCCTGGTTTTTTCCTATCTCCTCAACCTCTACATGTTGGGGACCTCACCCCGCATTTCAGCTCTTAGCCCTCTTCTCCGCCTACACTCACATCCTAGATGATCTCATCCAGTCTCAAGCTTTAAATACCATCTATATCCTTATGATGCCCAAGTTTATATCTGTAGCCCAGATGTCTCATTTAAATTCCAAATTGATCTGTACAAATGCTTTTTCAGCATCCCTACTTGGATGTTTAATGGGCATCTCAAACTTTGAAGATAGAAACTGACCTGATATAAATTGGTCTGTCTCATCTCCATTGTGGCAACTGAATTTTTTTAGGTGCTTGATCTAAAACACTTGGAGCAATCATCGACACCTCTCTTTTTCTCCCTCCTTGCCTCCAATTCACCAACAAATTCCATGGAACCTACCTTCAAAATATTTCTTGAATCCAACCATTTATCACCACATCCATCACTATCTCCTAAGCCTGGCATTTCTGCATCAGCCTTTGTCCCCGTATAGTCTTTTCATCACAAAGAAGCCTGGATGATTCTTTTCAAAGCATAAATTGGACCATGTCGATTATCTGTTTAACACTCTCCAGTGACATTTCATCCTACTCATAGTCACAGTCGGATTCCTTACCATGGCTTAGAAACACCTACGTGATCAGGCTTCCTGTTCCACTGTTCCTTTTCCTCCTAGTCTTTCACCCTTGCTCATTCTGCTCCAACCACATTGGTCTCCTTGCTGCTCCTTGAACAAGCCAAACACATTTCCACCTTAGACACTTTGCATTTGCTGTTTTCTATCCCTGGAATGGTATTCCTCCAGATATCTGCATGGTTTACTTCTTTACCTCCTTTAGGTGTCTATCAAATACCACATTACTATGGAGGACTCCTTTGAGCACCTTCTTTACAACAGTAACTCCTCCTTAACCCATATCATATGCAGAGATAAAGGTGCAAAAGTCAACATACTCAGCTGCTAACTGAAAGGTTAGAGGTTTGAGTTCACCTAGAGGCACCTCAGAAGAAAGTTCTGCTGATCTACTTCCAAAAAATCAACGATTGAAAACCCTAGGGAGCACAGTTCTACTTTGACACACAAGGGGTCGCCCTGAGTCGGAGTTGACTCTACTGTAATTGGTTTTGTTTCTCATCATATATTGACTTGTTTATTCCTGTGTTGCCTGTGTATTATGGAGAGTTTCATTGAAAGTGTTACCTTTTCTCGATATTTATAAACAAGCAGCCTAAAGAAATATGTTCTACTCCTAAATTAGGTTATAATCTCAAAGAGATTGTATTTATTTTTACCCCCACTATGCTGAGCCTAGTGATGTTCATGTAGTAGCTGCTTAGTAAGTATTTGTGGATGTTGTCTAATCACAGAAAAACTAATGGTTTAAGTAGCTGTGGAATGGTGATGAGGTTACTAAAGAGATGTAAAGATCCTGAATTATACTATGGTTTTTACCAGTTACATTTTGTATAATCTTGAGCAAGCTGGTTATGTACACGTCCTGAGTTTCCTCATCTGTAAAATGAGGGTAATAATTCTTGTATATTTGCCTCAAAGTTGAACTCAGCATGAAAGAAATATTTAAAGCAGATTATTTCATATGTGGGGTTATAGGCACCTTTCGGCAGAACATTAATTTAAATGTTTCATAAAACCATGTAAAAAAACAAAAACAAAAAAAAAAACAAATCCATTGCCGTAGAGTCGATTCCGACTTCTAGTGACCCTCTAGGACAGAGTAGAACTGCCCAATAGAGTTTCCAAAGAGCGCCTGGTGGATTTGAACTGCCAACCTTTGGGTAGCAGCCATAGCACTTAACCACTACACCACCAGGGTTTCCTAAAAGTGTATATAAACTATAAAATGCAGCACAAAATATGATATTAAAGTATTAAGTTATTGAATAATTGTAATCTTAGACATCTTTATTTGTGGATGTCTCTATAATGTGCAGCTTTCTCCTCAGTCATTTCAAAGGTGTATATCTAAATGCAATGTGGTTATTACATGAAGTCTCCACTCTTCTGGAACCTTCTGTTACATGCTTCTGGTCTTCACAAAGTGATCATTTACTTCCAGGTGGCCTCCCGTTCTGACTCCGGCAATGGGCCAATTCCTTGATTCTATCTCACAATGTAACTTCCAAAGTAAATGTCTATTAAGCCTTTGAGTAAACATTCCAGGCCCGTAGCAAAATCAACTGAACATAAATCACCCAACGAATGGGGTGTAAGAGAATGTGTAGGTTTGAAAAATGAAATAATACAGTGCAGTTTCACTGTGAATCCCTGGCTTCGGTTACCGCAACTAAGAATTTCTCTGGTCTATATCATAGTTTATCCTCAGAGGTAGTGGTTTTCAGATACTCCAGGGGGCTTTGCCCAAATATAGAGAAAATAAGCCCTTCACATATAAAAACATAATGATGCCTAATGCAAATGGGCTTAACTGACCTTCTAAATAAAAGCCAGAGTCTACCTTCTCCTTGTCACAAACTATATCTTGTCCACATTAAGAGAGTTTGGCTAGAAATCAAAGAAAGCGCTTGTGAGAAGTTTGATTATTTTGATTTGGTATTCCTTACTTCTTTATTTAGAAATTGATTTTAGAATTTTTTTCCTTTGGGAAGAAGGATGATAAGATGATATCAAAGCTCCGGCTGGAAGAATGAACGGGTGTAAAAGGAAGGTGTTTGAAAAAAATTAAGAAACCTGGTTTGATTCCTGCCTTGAGGGGCTCAGGTGTGTCTTTGAAGTGTAAAGTTGTCAACTTGAAAATTGTTATGCGGAAAGCTTTGCTTTTTCTAAAAATATGGACCAGGAAGAGTGTGTATGGAGCTACTCATATGCAGAGAGGTCAATCTATTTGAAGATAGGCATTTTCATACAGGTTATCCCATTTTCAGCTCAGAGAACTTTTCCTTCTCCACATACCTAGCAGGGTCTAAAGCAGTAGCATGGTCTTTTCTTAATACTTTTTATTTTACTGATTAAAATATGTTGTCAACATTATTCTTTCTTTCTCCCTGTTGGAGACCAATATAGGACAGCATGCTTACCAAAAGGGATTTTGGTAGTATTTAGGGATGCTATAATATTTGATAGGCTAACCTAAAGGTGGCAGTTTGAATCCACCAGCTGCTCCTTGGAAACCCTGTGGGGCAGTTCTACTCGGTCCTATAAGGTCACTACGAATTGGAATCAACTTGGCAATGGGTTTGGTTTTTGGGTTTTAGAACAAGCTATCAGGAAAGATCACATAGTGTCCTTCTCCAGAAGTTAATTCAGGATATGTCCTCCTAGGCTGGCCTCATTTAGCTTAGGTTCTGTCTGAACATGCAAGATGGTCAAAGAACTGTAAAACTTGAATTGTGTACCTGTAGTCATTGATGTCGGTACCCTGATCATATTCCTTTGGCCACACCAGGAGGTCACTTGCAGATGGTTCTAATACATGATGACGACTCCCTGAATCTTTAAGTCCAAATGCAGCTGGTCCTGCGAGCATGCTCAACCTGTCCATGGGACATTGTCCAGAAGCAACCCTCAACAAAAAGGGATTAAAATTGGTGGATAAGTCCCCCAGCTGCCCCTCCTCCCAGAGGGACAATTCTCAGGTGTGTGGAGCGTTCTTCATAGTCATTTGAGGGTTCCCAGTGGGATTGTGCCCATAGCAGTAACCTGCTCCTGAACACGCCTTTACTTGCCCCCTTCCTTCCCTGCCTCACTTCACCAAACCCCTACTGGTGTTTCATCTCTCATGTACGGGACTTTCACCCAAGTACTTGTGTAAGGTTCTTCTTCTGAGGGAACCCAACCTAAGACAGAACCTAACCTCTTCACATAGTAATGGTATTGCTTAGGCCAGGCATGGAATCTGTTAATCCTTCATTTCAACAGCTCTAAATTGTAGTAGTACTAGAAGTAGTATAAATGAGTCTTTGGGTGGTGAAAGTGGTTAAGTGCTCAACTACTAACCAAAAAGTTAGCAGTTTGAACCCACGCAGAGGCACCTTGGAAGAAAGGCCTAGTGATCTGCTTCCAAAAGGGCACAGCCTTGAAAACCCTATGGAGTGCAGTTCCACTCAGCAACACAGTAGTAGTAGTAGTAATTTATTTAGCACTCGCTATGCAACAAGCACAGTTTCAAATGCATTATATATAGATATATGTATATATGTATGTATGTGTGTGTGTGTATATATATATATATATATATATATACATATAAAACTTATCTCAAATATATATAAAACATGCAATTCAGTTTAGTTCATTAGCCACTTATTAAACACTTTCTATATATACTTGTATATATATGGGGCCCTGGTGGTGCAGTGGTTAAGTGCTATGGTTGCTAACCAGAAGGTCAGCAGTTCGAATCCACCAGCTGCTCCTTGGAAGCCCTATGGGGCAGTTCTACTCTGTCTGACGGGGTCAGTATGAGTCAGAATCAACTCGATGGCAACAGGTTTGGTTTTTGGTTTGATATATATATATATA
>NW_004444040.1:9818707-9854044 GCF_000243295.1 Trichechus manatus latirostris
GAACAGTTGGTGAATTTGAACTGCCGACCTTTTGGTTAGAAGCAGAATGCATAACCACTGTGCCACCAGGACTCCGTATACACACGCGCGCACACACACACACACACACACACACACGTATATATATATAGTTGTTGTTCTGTGTGCCATCAAGTCAATTCCGACTCATAGTGACCCTATATGACAGAGTAGTACTGTCCCATAGGGTTTCCTAGGCTTTAATCTTTATGGGAGCAGATTGCCAAGCCTTTTCTCCTGTATGGTCACTGGGTACATTTGAACCACTGACCTTTTGGTTAGCAGCCAAGTGCTTAACCATTGAAACACCAGAGTGCCTGTGTGTGTGTGTGTGTATGTGTGTATATACAATAAATAATTTAACCCTCACATCGACTCTGTAAGCTGTGTATGATGACAATCTGCATTTTACAGACAGGAAAATCTTTGTGTGGGGAGGGTAGGGGATTTGCTCAAAGTCACACTCTAAGTTTACAAGCTGAGATTCAAACTCAGGCATCTGGTTCTAGAACCAGCATTTCTAACTACTAAGTCATACCGTCTATTCCTTTGAGAATCAATAACATAATGGATGTAAGAGTGACTTGGAAAAAAAAAGTTCTATATAAATGAGAGGGATGACTGCAAGTAAAACCCTCCCAGCCTTATCCTTTTACAACTCCTATATGTTGAGAAGATTTTTAGTAAAAACAGAAGCTGGTTCCACATTCACCCCAGTCACCGAGAGCACCTTACAAATGAGTTGAAGCCCATCTAAGTGGATATTAGATTCCATGAGCTAATTACGGTTGATTTTTCAGGCTCAACATGAAGACGTCTATTGTCAAGTATTTGTGAGGTTTTCAACTGCAATGAATTGAGAGCTACTGGAACAGCTAATACTGAGGTGCCATTAAGAATTATATTACCACAAAGGGATAGTCTTGTTGCAGACAAGATTGCTTTGGGTGTGTGCTCTGGTATAGATGCCAAAAATGCTAAGACTTGGAGAAAGGAGAGGAGAAAGTAGAGCAACTTCCTCTGTATGCTTGGCTGCTTGGAAGGAGACAGAAAAACAGCAGGAAACGCTAATTCTTCCCTTGGGATCTTTCAGGGACCTCCTACCTGTACAAGACTGTTGAGCTTTGCTTTGGTCAGGGATGATTTGCAGGAAGATGAAATGGGTTGGGGTGGAAAGCAAGTCCAGTGCTCCATTGCTCCCAAGGTGGTGCTGGGTGTAACATGGTGGGAGATAGTGTGGCAAAGGTTTGGTGATAGGGGTAACTCCAGCCTCATGGTTGAAGGCTTCATCATGAGGGCAACTCCAGCATGAGCAGTTGGGAGTCAGAACCCTCAACATAGCAGAAGCGAAGGAACACTCTGCTTTTTCTTGACTGCCTTCAGCTATGGTGCCTGAGAGGTCATAAATATGGTCATGACTTTGCAAGCAAAATGAAAGGAATCTGAAACACAGCAGGACTGGGAAAAACTGCATAGATGTTACAAAGGCACAGAGTTTGAAACAAAGACAGGGACAAGAAATTCAGGATTCCAAACCTTTCCAGTCCCTAAAAGTATAAGTTGTGGGTATAATCGATGGTGGAATTTATTTTGGTTCACTTGCCACTTTAGTGAACTGTCTCAGGGCTTGGCGCACTGCCACCATTCTAAGGCAGGTGGGGGAATAAACACCATTAGCACATTGATAAGTGTTTGTTTTCCTTAGGCATTAAGGCTAAGAAAAATAAAGTGGGGAGGGTATCAGGCCCTGGCGTAAGCCTTTAAAAGGTTTCCCCTTTTGATTCTTTTATGGTTGTCTATTTATAACAGCAACAATCACAACAGAGAGAAAAAGACTTCAATCACCCTTGGGACACATTTTCTCAAAATTACATTTAAGCACTTTTTATTTATGGGCTAGAAGCTTTCTCTTTTATTATGCCTTTAAACCAGTGAGGGGAAGTTGTGTGTATAAACCAAGGTGTTGCTGTGGCCTGTTGTCTTTTTTCGAGTCCCTGGGAAGGATCACAGAGAAGGATGCTCCAGATAACTGCGTCTGCCAAGGCGATTTGCATGAGAGGACAGCGGCCTTTCTGAAGACCATTAAAGGTGATTCATGACTATCGGTCATGCACGTGTTGTGTTTTATTACTTAAAAGCATAAGTCATACACTGACAAGTAATTGTATATGCCAGACTATTTAGGTCCCTAGAAGACTAGAGAGGTACAAGGTGTGATTATTATTCTCAAAGAAAATCCAATTTAATAAGGGATACAAGACTACCACACGTGCAATAGTCGGAGACTACACAAAATAGCATATGATTAAGTAGTCAGTTATGAATTACAGGCTACGTACGAGTGCTGTGATTCTCTTAGGTGTCATAGACAATGTAAAGCTTGGGACAGGCCTTGGAGGATTCATCCCATCTGAATAGGCTGAGGAGCAGCAGAGAGGTCATTCCAGGTGAGGAGACTGACAGGCACAAAAGCATGGAGGTGAGAATGCACATATATGTTCCAGTTATGACCATCACACATCTATACTAGATTTTTCTGCTTTGTCCATTAATTTATTGCCATATTTTTAGATGTAGTTTGTGTACATAGCACTGTACTAGGTGACATAATCTGTCTTAGTTTGGGTTTTCCTAGAGATAGACCCTTATCTAAAGAGTACAGGTCAAGTAGTTTATTTGGGGAATGGAAAAGTGGGACATGGAGGTAGGGGGAGATAATAGGGGAACGTTATCAAGACATATACCAATATGAGCAATTGACATGTAATCCTATTGGGGGACTTTGGAAATTGGTGTAGCATATGCCTCAGAGTGGTCCTACTTGAAAAGTGAAGGAGTTGGAATATTTATCTACTACCTCACACTAGTCATTGGTTGGGGGCTGCTTTTGGGTAATAAATGCCTAACACTTTGTTCCAGAAAAAAGCCTGAAGGTAGAAAGGCACAGGGGTTTGCAGTAAGCCATCTCCTTCATGTGGAGGTGACGAGGGGATATGGGCAGGGCACTGAGAGTTTCTTCTACCTGACATCTCACTTTGGTAAATATATAATCTGATTGGAGTGACATATTTGGTCCAATATGTCAGCGTCTTTAGATTGGAAATTAGAGTTCATGCTTCAAATGCTCTAATGTCTGGTAGAACCCACCAAGGGACAAGCAACCTGGGGCATTGAAAAAGTCCTTGGCTAGCCATTTTTACCTCACCCTCTTTCAATCATTACTATGGTCAGCTCTGGTGTAGACCAAAGTTTGGAAGGATGGCTTTACAGCTTGGGTTACCTATGGAAGCATTAGAGAGCGTTCTAGTTGTAATTGGATTCCACCTGAACCTGTTTCCTTCCAGTACAAGCAGTTTTTAACATAGCTGCAAGTGAGATTAAAAAATATGATAATGGCTCAAATTTTACGGAGCCAGAGCAGTGATTCTGGGCTAGCTCCTGAGTTTCTAGTGAATATATGTCAATCAACTCAGCTCATGTTTTATTTTTCGGGGGAAATCAAGATGGTCTCATTAAAATGCAGCGAACGAAATATTTACCACCTACGCACCTCCCCACACACCACATTCACCCCCTCTGCTCCATAACACACAGCACTTTAACAGGCCA
Organism: Trichechus manatus latirostris; assembly: GCF_000243295.1. Classification (NCBI taxonomy): domain Eukaryota; kingdom Metazoa; phylum Chordata; class Mammalia; order Sirenia; family Trichechidae; genus Trichechus; species Trichechus manatus. Next base: position 9,822,335 of record NW_004444040.1, read on the forward strand.
GCTAGAAAGTATAAGCTCAATCAGGGGTTTAACTCCGTGTTTTACTCTTCCTCTCTATCTGCAGCAACACTTTATGTCAGTTGGATTGTGCTCCAGTAGGAGAGAGATCAATTAAAGGGAAACCACAGTAGAGAAAGCATCTAAGAACAACGTTCTTTCTTCCTCACTAAATCTTAATTTTTTAAATTTGCTTTGGGTTTTGTTCAGTTAATAACAGAAAGAAGAAAAACGAGTAAAGAAAACTGGTAACCAGTCAACATTTTGTTTTCCCATATGACTTTGTTGAATCCTGAAATTGGAAAGAATCTTGAAAGGCCATTTTGATGGTTTTGCTCTTCATCAGTATTAGCTGAATTGAATTAAAGCTGTCTACATGTGAGGAATAGAGCACAGATGTACAGAAAGACCAAAGTTCTCTTAGTAATCTAGTACCTCTGTCTGTCTATCCATCCATCCATCTATCCGTCCACCTATCCTTTTACCAGTAGAAAATTCTTTTTTGTCATGTGCTGTCAGTGCCAATTTATCTTTTTCAGTAAATGGAGAGAAACCAACTCTCTACATTACAAGTGTTGGTGAAATTCTGTCTTACTTTTCTAGTGCTACTATAACAGAAATACCACAAGTGGGTGGCTTTAACAAGCAGAAATTTATTCTCTCACAGTTTAGGAAGCTAGAAGTCAGAAATCAGGGTGCCAGCACTAAGTGAAGGCTTTCTCCCTCTGTCAGCTCTGGGGAAATGTCCTTGTTTCCTTCTGATATCTGTGGGCCTTGTGTTCCTTGGAGATCTTCATGTATCTTGGCATCAATCTTCTCCCTGGGTCTAGGAGGTTCTCAGCATAAGGACCCAGAGTCCAGAGGACAAGCTTCACTCCTGGCTCTTCTTTCTTGGTGATGGTCAGGTCCCCTTCTCTCTGCTTGCTTCTCTCTGGTCTTATCTTTTGTAGGGCGGTGAAGTGTGTGACTCAACATATGTCCCACCCTAATCATATTTCATTAACATAACAAAAATAAAGTATTCCTTATTAACATGACCTAATTTTGCCTCATTAACATGACAGACAGCTCACTCCCAAATGAGACCATAACCACAGGCATAGAGGCTAGGATTTACAATACATCACCAAATGGAGGATAATCAGATCACAAAATAGAAGACAACCACACAATACTGGGAATCATGGCCTGCCAAGTTGACACATCTTTTTTGGGGGGGACACAATTCAATCCATGACCGTATACCCTTTGGCCCCCCCAAATTCATGTCCTTGCCACATGTAAAACACATTCACCTCATCATATCATCCCAGAAGTCTTAAATTGACTCCAAGTCCAAAATCTCATCTTCTGTAAAATTTTTCATCTGTGAACCTGTGAAGTCTAGAATACAAGTTATCTGCTTCCAAAGTACAATGGTAGAACAGGCATAAGGTAGACATTTCCATCACAAATGGAAAGAAGGGATAACTGGCACCAAGGAACTCCAAAACTCAACAGAGCAAGATCCTCTGGCCAACGGCCCTATCGTCTAGACTCTGGGTGTTGTCCACGCTGTCCGAATTCCGGGTAGACATCCCTTGGCCTTGAGCTTCAGCTTCACCTTCCAGGCCCACTGGGATGGCAACTCTGTTCCCTTGGCTTTGGGCGGCCCCGTTCTCCCAGATGAAGATCCATGCCTAAGTGTCTCAGACTAGCTTTTTTCCCCTCCCCATTTATAATCTGTTAACTGGCACTTTCACTGCATGTAAAATCATGGATTTTTTATTTTTAACATTTTAACATCGATGAGCAATTTTGGAGGTAGAAACGAAAGATCTGAAAGACTTAAAAATGATTTGAAAAAAATGGAAAGGCATATTCTGTTCATAGATAAGAAGCTAATATGATAAAGATGCCAATTCTACATTAGATAATCTATAAATTCTATATGATTCCAATAATACCAACAAGATTATGTATTTAAACTAGGCAGACTGATTCTAAAATGTATGTAGAAAGAGAAACAATCAAGAATAATTAGAAACATTCTGGAAAAGAAGGATAATGAGAGGTAACTACCCTATCTGTTATTAAATCTTATAAAAACCCATTAATTAAGACAGCATGGTACTAGCATATGAATAAGCAGACATCAATGGAACAGAACACAAAATTCAGAAATTGACCCAAGTACATACGGGAATTGAATATAAGATGAAGATTAAAATCAGTAAAGAAAGATGATTCAAAGAATGAAATTAGGACAACTAAATAGCACATCACATCTTACACCAGAATAAATTCCAAACGAATCAAAGATAGGAAAGTAAAAAAAGATATAAATGTAAAAATTCAAGAAAATGAAAAATCACTTTATAATTTTAGAGGTGGAAAGGTCTTAACCCTTGAGACATAAAACAAAAGATTGATAAATTTGACTGCATGAAATTAAGGTATTTGCATCTGGTAAAAACTACCAAAAGCAAAACAAAAAAACAAATGGCAAACTGGGAAAAATATTTGCAATTTTATTTATCAAACCGTTAATTTCTCTATTTTATAAAGAATGCACATAAACGGATAAAAAGACTAATATCCGTAAAAATAATGAACAAAGAATAGAAACCAGTTTATTCAAAGGGAGATTTCAAGAAAAGATGGTCTACTCTGCTCATGAAAAGAGAAATGCAAAGTGAAGTTAACTGAGATGCAGTATTTTTCCTGGGTAATTTCCACTTCCCATTTATAATCTGTTAACTTTTGAATCTTTCGGTAAAGATTCAAAAGTTTGATAACGCCCGGTATTGGCAATGGTGTGGGCAAAGAGATTTCACATATAGTTAGTGGGAGTGTAAGTGGTAGGGGTTGGCAAACTAAGGCCTTTGAGTCTAATTCAGCTGACTGCCTGTTTTTTGCGCAGCCCATGAGCTTAGAGCAGTTTTTACATTTTTAAACAGATGAAAAAAGAAAAAAAGAAAGAAAAAAAGATTTTTGTGGCACATGAAAACTACATGAAATTAAAACCTCAAAATCTTTAAATATATATATATTTTGGAACGCAAGCATGTTAATTTCTTCATCTATTGTCTATGGCTGCTTTTGTGCTATGATTGCAGGTATGAGTAGTTGTAACAGAAACAATTTAGCTTGCAAAGCTAAACATGTTTACTTTCTTGCCCTCTGTAGAAAAAGTTTTTTGACTCCTGCCCTACAACTTGTCAATATTTATCAAAATTATCAGTCCCTTTTGACGCAATGAATTCGTGTCTAGGAACTTCTACAGATTCACTTGCATTAACGTAAAATGACATATGTCAGGAACTCTCTCTCTCTTTCTATATATATTCATTGCAGCTTTGGTTAAAAGATTGGAAACAAACTAAATGTCCATCAGTAAAGGAATGGCTAAATAATTATAGTACATCCACACCAAACCAAAAAGAACATTGCCATTGAGTCGATTTCGGCTCATAGCGACCCTGTAGGACATAATAGGATTGCCCCATAGGGCTTCCAAGGTTCCTAGGAGCAGCTGGTGGATTCAACCTGCTAACTTTTTGGTTAGCAGCCAAGCTCTTAACCACTGCACCACCAGGGCTTCTACATCCACACAGTGAAATATTATTCAATTATATGAAAGAATAAGAAAATACTTTACATACTGAAATGGAAAAATCTCTAAAATACATTAAGTGAAAGAAGGAAGATATAAGGGTGGATAGATAGAAAGATACTATCATTTGTACAAAAATGGGGAAAAGAACATATTTCTGCACATGTGTGTATATATTTATATATGTATACACACATTTTCTCGCATATTTACAAATTACCTCTAAATATTACACAAGAAATATTGGTTGTCGGGAGTTTACACACTCATCTACTGAAGAACATCTTGATTGCTTCCAATTTTGGGCAATTATGAAAATAGTTGCTGTAAATGTTCTTGTGCCGGTTTTTGGGTAGATATAGGTTTTCAGCTTATTTGGTTAAATAACTAGGAGTGTGATTGTTGGATCATATGATGAAATGGTTTTATTTTGTAAGAAAATGCCAAACTGTCTTCAATAGTGTTTGTACCGTCTTGAAGTCCCACCAGCAATGAAAGAGAGTTCCTTTGTTCCACATCTTTGCCAGCATTTGGTGTTGTCAGTGTTTTTGGATTTTAGCCATTCTAATAGGTGTCTGTTGTTGTTATTTGTTGTTGAGTCAATTCTAAATAGATGTCTGGTATATACTTATTTTTAACACTTTTAGAGTTTTTAACCAGATGAATACAAAAAAAAACTTTTGACAAGTTACCTTCCCTTACTTATTCAGTCATTCTCCATCTCATTACCTGGTAATATTTTCTTCATACCAATTATCTTTGTGACATCCTCTGTTTACATCTCTAATTTCCTTACTAAACTGTAAGCCCTTTGAGAGCAGTGGTCATGTCTTCTTGCTGACTCTTGTGGTGTCAGCACCTAGAGCTGTGTTTGCCCCACTGTGGATCCCTGTTAAATGAAGGAAGTAGCTCCTCAGGGATGAGTGGTGACACTGTGCAGGATAGTGGTATGGTATGTGAGCCTGTGTAGCAAAGATGGACTCCCTCAGTGGACATGCAGGGTTCTCAGACAGTGACTCATAATTCCAAAATTTTGTACCCCCCTATTATAAATACAGAAGAATGAACAAATTAGTCTTAGAAGAAATACACGGATGTTCCTTAGAAGCAAATATGGCAAGACTTCAACTTGGTTACCTGTCTTAGTCATCTAGTGCTGCTATAACAGAAATACCACAAGTGGATGGCTTTAACAAAGAGAAGTTTATTCTCTCACAGTCTAGTAGGCTACAAGTCCAAATTCAGGGTGTCAGCTCCAAGAGAATGCCTCCTCTGTCAGCTCTGGAGGAAGGTCCGTGTCATCAATCTTCCCTTGGTCTGGAACTTCTCTGAGCAGGAACCTCAGGTCCAAAGGATGTGCTCTGCTCCTGGCACTGTTTTCTTGGTGGTATGAGGTTCCCATGTGTCTCTGCTCGCTTCTCTCTTTTATATCTCAAAATATTGGCTTAAGACACTACCCAATCTTATAGACGTCATCAGTATAACCTCATCATAGTGATAGAGTTTACAACACCTAAGGAAATCACATCAGATTATACAATCATACAATACTGGGAATCATGACCTAGCCAAGCTGGCAGATATTTCGGGGGGACACAGTTCAATCCATGACAGTTACTTTGGACAAGTCATCAGGAAAGCTCAATCTCTAGAAAATGATATTATGTTTTGGAAAGTAGAGGGCCAACAAAAATGAAGGAAGTCATTGATGACATGGATTGACACACTATCTGCAAGAACTGACTCAAATATATCAATGATGATGATGATGGTGCAGGACCGGGCAACGTATCCTTCTGTTACAAGTAAGGCTGCCATGAGTCAGAGCTGACTCAACAGCAGCTAACAACAACAACAACAACAAATCCAGGCTTCCACCATCGCTGTTATCACAGTTTAAGACTAAAACATGCACTGGGAAAAAAAATCAGCAGTCACCAAACAGAATAAAACAAAGACTTTGCCATTTTATCCTGGTGTCATGTATTCAAATGTGCAGCAGTTTGTAAGAGAGAAAAATTAGAAATAGTCCAAGTGTCCATTGACACAGGCATGGTAGGGGAGATGTTGGGACACCATGAAGACTGTATGAAGAAGAAGAAACATCATTATTAATCGACTTGAAAAGATGGCCAAATGCCATGAAGTGAAGAAAGCAAACTACCAAAAGTATGTATGATATGATCCTGTTTTCAAAGAAGGTATGCATAGAAAAAATTGAAAACAGTGGAAGATACGTGCTCTGCTATTGACAAGGACTGTTTCTGGGGGCCTGTGAGAAAAGAGAATTTCACCTCTATGTTACGTATCTCTATAACATTTGAATGTTATTAATATGCATGAATTTCTTGTGAAATTAGAAAGAATAAGGAATTTGCATTTGTATGGAGCTTGGTGTGGGTGTGTAAGTATCTGAGTTCCTAACATGTCAGTCTCCCAGTGAGGAAAACACAGAGTGTACCTACAGAGTCTGTGGCTCCCAGATAGTACAGGGACCCACAACCTCCATCCAGGGGTACTCCAATGGAGAATAGAGCCTGGCAGGATGAGAATAAATGCATTTAGTCACTGATTGCTTGCAACAAAGGTAACTAAGCCCTCAAATCTGGCAGAGGAGAGTTCCAAACAGGATTCATGAAACTGGACTCTTGGGAATTGGAAGAGTATATGTATTTGAGCCTAGGCTCCCAAAGAGAAATCAAATAGGCTGGATGTGGGGAAGGGCAAGAAGGCTGTCAGAATATGGGGGCCATAATGTTAAATTTCAATAATGTTAAAATAATAATCCAAGGAGTAAAGTGGCTCAGGATAGGGCTGAGGAGCCATGTCCATATACCACCTCCTATAAACACCTGCTGTCTTTGTTATTTTGTCCTGTTCTTGTTTTCTTAATTTTTCCCAATGCAGCTGAGACAACAAGACAGGGTGGTCCAAGGGCCAGGAGCGCAGACACCTGAATTCTAGTCTTTCCTCTCCCCTGGCCTTGACCTGGAACTTCGGGTAGTCCACAACCTTTCTCACTTCCTCAGTTTCCCATCCCCAGCAAGGGACTGCTCCTGATTGACTAGGATCTCATGGTCTTAGATTAGGGAGAGTCTACTCTAGTATTTGGATTTTTCTTAGACAAATGGATTCTATTAAAGGGTGTGTGTGTGTGTATGTGTGTGTGTGGTGCAGTGGTTAAGAGCTATGGCAAGCTATGGCTGCTAACCAAAATGTAGGCAGTTCGAATCTATCAGCTGCTCCTTGGGAACCCTATGGGGCAGTTCTACTCTGCCCTATAGAGTTGCTATAGGGTCGTTATGAGTCAGAATCGACTTGATGGCAATAGGTTTGGTTTTTTTATGTGTATGTATACATACACACACACACACACACACACACACACACATATACCAAAAAAACCAAACCCGTTGCCGTCAAGTCGATTCTGACTCATAACGACCCTATAGTGACCCTATAGGACAGAGCAGGACTGCCCCATAGGGTTTCCAAGGCTATAAATCTTTACAGAAGCAGATTGCCACATATTTCTCCAGTAGAGCGGCTGGTGGGTTTGAACCTTTGGGTTATTGGGAAAGCATTTAACCACTGTGCCACCAGGGCCCCTTATATATGTAAAAAAACCTGTTGCTATCAAGTTGATTCCAACTCATAGTTACCCTATAGGACAAAGTGAAACTGCCCCATATGGTTTCCAAGGAGCACCTGGTGGATTCGAACTGCCGATCTTTTTGGTTACCAGCCATAGCTCTAAACCACTACACCACAAGGGTTTCCTCTTATATATATATGTATATATTTGTTTATGTATAAATAAACAATAACAAAAAAATCAGACCTCATATGTTGCATAGTAGAATCTCTCCACAGAGTTTTCAATGGCTGTGACCTTTCAGAAGCAGATTGCTAGGCCTTTCTTTTCAGGTGCCTCTGGGTGGGTTCAAACAGTGAACCTTTCGTTAATAGTAGAGCACTTAACTGTTTACACTACTCAGGGACTCCTATATCCATATACATATATGGACACACACACACACACAAAATCTCAAACTCTCTCTTTTTTGGCATCCTGTCCAAAACTTTTACATTCTCTTTTGCATCTGCACTTTGATGGCCATCATACAACAGTAGGGCTGGAGGAGGATGTAGAAATCATCTGGCCCAAGGTCATCAGTTTCCAAACGAAGTCTAGAGAGCCTGAGTGACTTGGTCTAGACAGCGCTTCTCAAACTTGAATGTCCACAGGACTCACGTGGATATTTTGTTAAAATGCAGGTTCTGATTTGGTAGGTCTGGAGTGGGATCCAAGATTCTGCACTTCTAACCAGCTCCAGTAGATGCAGCTACTGCTGATCCGCAGCCGGCACTTGGTACCAGGGGTCTACGGATACAGAGCTTCTCAGAGGCAGATGCTGAACCGAGAGCCATTTCCCCAACTCTCTGTCCAGTGCTTTTCCTACACAGGATATAATCACGAATTTATTTGTTGTGAAACCTAAAACTATCACTTAAATGAGTAGTTTTATGTTAGATTCACTTGAGGAACTTCTATAATTTTGGATTTCTGGGTCCTTCCCCCAGAATCCTAATTTAATCAACATCGGCTGAGGCCTGGGAATTAGTATTTTAACAAGACCTTCCTCTCCCCTTGCCGGGTGATTTTGATTTATTTAGTCCATGACTAGCTTTTCGGAGCCACTGTCTATTTAGGAATATTCTATTATATTTGGTATAATCTGAGTTTTAAACTTTGTTTTAAATTATTTTCTTTTTTAAAAAAAAATTCTGCTTTAGGTAAAGGTTTAGAGAGAAAATTAGTTTCTCATGAAACCATTAATATACATATTGTTTTGTGACATTGTTTGCCAACCCCACAATGTGTCAACACTCTCCCCTTCTTGACCTTGGATTCCCCATTATCAGCTTTCCTGTCCCCTCCTGCCTTCTCGTCCTTGCCCCTGGGCTGGTGCGCCCATTTAGTCTCGTTTTGTTTTATGGGCCTGTCTAATCTTTGGCTGGGGGTAAACCTCAGGAGTGGCTTCGTTACTAAGCTAAAAGTGTGTTCGGGGGCCATACTCTTGGGGTTTCTACAGTCTCTGTCAGACCCGTAAGTCTGGTCTTTTTTTGTGAGTTAGAATTTTCTTCTACATTTTTCTCCAGCTCTGTCAGGGACGCTCTATTGTGATACCTATCAGAGCAGTTGATGGTGGTAGCTGGGCACCATCTAGTTGTGCTGGACTCAGTCTGGTGGACGCTGTGGTAGTTTATTCCAAAAAGCTTTATTTCAAGGATTTCAGAGTGTTCACTCACGTTAACTCCTTCTGTCATGTTTTTTCTGGACTCTGGTGACGACAAAATGGCTGTTAGGTTTGTTCCCTCACCATCAACATCCTCATCACGATTTGGTTGGAAAAATCATCCCAAAGCAACTATCTGCTGGAGGAGCCATATTAGCCAGGGAGACTGCTCATCTACCTGATGAGGTCCACTTTTTGGGTTTTCTCTCAATCCTGTATGGCTCTGTGGTATTGTTTCCCTACAAATGCCTGCCTGCAACATGGATCGACCAATGTATTTTTTCACAAGCACAGTTTAGTGGCATGCCTTTCCTAAGTTTCTCAGGAAAGACTTGTACTTTGTCCTAGTACCTGACCTCCAGCAACAAGAGACTCTTTCATATTTTATCAGCAATTAATTTCAATCACTGCTGTTTTATGACCTGACAAAGGCCTTCATCTCCATGGTTTGGTCATTGTTTCCTGTCTGTTGGTGGGGCTCCGTGATCACCTTCACTCCCCCCCCCCGTTCACAGAGATGATGCCCAGATGAATTTTCCAGCCTGCAACTAACTGGGTGAGGCAGTGGCTGAATCATGTGAGTAAAGTTTTGACATTTAATAGGACATGAATTATCTCTGAACAATGTATCCTTGCCTCTTGCCTACTGTGGGCAACTGAGAACATGCTTCGCCTGCATAATGACATCTCAGTAATGGAAAGAAAGGATAATTATTCAGAAGCACTGGCATCTAGGGAAAAGTTCTGAAAGCATTAGGCATTGGCTTGTTGTCAATTTTATTCTACCTCATTGAAGGCCTGCGATATACCACATGATGGGTGGGTGATGAAATGGAAAGTAAAAGATGGGGCACCAGGGTGATAGGTGATGGTCTCATTCTCTTAGCTAAAGATGGCCCATCCTTTATATCTGTCATATACAATGATTTGGTGGCACTCAAAGTACAAATAAAAAAGTTGAAAAATAGGATGAAGCAAGTTTGGATGGTTAAGTTACCTCAAACTACTGTCTTAAGAAAACATAACTGTCAATAAGTTTGAGAACATAATTCATCTTTTTTGTCAAGAAGTGGAAGCAATAATCCTAGATTGTCAGTATTTTTGGAGTCTACTTGAGCAATTTATGTACTATACTCCACAGTTCTTGTTTATTCCATGCACGTTCATCTTATTTTCCAAATAGACTCTATTTGTCAAAGGTAAAGAGCAGGTCTTTTATACTTTGATTCTTTTCTCCATTCCTTATACACTGCATGAAACAAAGTTCCTGGAATACAGCAGAAATTTAATAAATCCTTGCTATTGATAATAATAGCTACCATTTAGGGGGCTTTGAATGTGTGCCAGGTACTAGTCTGAGGATTTTATCTATTAGCCCATTTAATTTTCACCACCACCCCTGAGACAGATATGTTATCTCTCTTTTGAGACACTAGGAGGAGTGTTAAATGGCAAGGGGCAAAGGTAGAATTGAACCCCAGTCTTTGGACCCTTTTCATTATACCATGTAGTATTATGGATTCCTCTATTGTTGATAAGCCTTCTTCTAGGTCTGAGATGTTTCTTCTTAAATTAGAGCAGATGCTGCCCATCTGGATCTGGCCTCAGTCCCTTCCTGATTCAGTGGACAGAGGATGTTATATTAAGAAATACGTAAATGTAGGCCTGGTGTGAACAAAGAGAGGGTGTATTCTGCTGTGATGCTCTTGAATTAGTTCTTCATTTTTGATCATTCCTCCTGGCTTTTAGGTTTGGTCTGAACCAATGTATTTATTTTTGGATTAGAGTGTCCTCATTGTAGATCCATAATTTTATCACCTACCCACCTGAAAAGTCCTCAAAATATCAAGCTGTGTCCATCTTCCAGAGCCATGATAAAACCCAACAGCTGATCAAAATCCTGTTGTGCTTATCTTTCTCAAAAACAGCCCAGCTAGAAGCTGAGAGAAAGAAGTACTGGGACAGAGGCCCAGTGGATTAGCGTGAGCTTACCCTGAGTGTTTAGCCTTGTGGTGGGAATCAGTCACTTCTTGATCACATTTCTTCTTAACGTGAATTAGGATATAGGCACCACTTCATCAAGACACTTTATCTCCTCTGGTGGGAAAATTCTTGTAATATACTGAATGTATTAGAACTGCCTGAAGCCTGATACTCCTTTTCAATACAGCATTTATGGCAGCTTCTGCTAACCAATCAGAGTTATCATCTGGGCTAAAAACTAATTGCGATTCCTGATTTAAAGTTTTTTTTTTTCCTTTTCTCCTAGAATACATCTTTGTTTTTGCAAAACAAAACGCCAGGGAAAGATGTGCTTCCACTTTGGTTGAGGCCACATGGCTTTCCTTGGTGCTAATCCTCAGCTGTCGAACAGGTCTCTTACCAAACCCAACTGGCAGGAATAGCAAGCTTCCTGCCTAGTTGCTGCTTCTTTCAACCAGTAAGTGATGTTGTGGGCAGGGAGAGGGGAGATGCTTTAGCTCTATCCTGTTACTATGTGGCATGAAAGCCAAAGTTTTGCTGGGTTTGGATGGTCATTTGTCTTACCTGTACAAATTGAAAATTCTATATGCCGTCCTAAAACCCAGTGACACTTTTGCTGAGTTTTTCTCCAAGTGAAACAGAAAGAATTCAAATGTCTTTACAAGTAGGCTAGATATGTGAGGGAGATATACTTTTAGGGGGAAACATAAAACTTAAATAGTCTAGAATAATCCAGGATATCTGTGGTAGATTGAATATAAAAAAGGTCACAATTTTCCATCCCTGTCTGTACCCAGGCCATTGACAAAGTGACTTTGTAGCTTCTCCCATCAAGAGGTAGAGTCTGTTTCACTTGCCCTTGGATCTAGGCCAGCTTGTGACTTGTATTGGCCAATAGCATGGAGTAGAAGTGATGGTGTATCCATTCTGAGCCTATGTCTCAAGAAGCCTTGTGTACTTCTGCTACTTCCATGTAAACAAGCCTGAAATATCCTTTTGTAGGATGTGGAACAGAAATGAGACATCCCAGCTGAGCGCACCCTCGAACATCCTACTTCCAGCCAATCTGGCAGCTAACTGCAGGCATAGAGTGAACCTGGCTAAAATCAGCTAAGCCTGGCCCAGATCAACAAAACCCCCTAGCTGACCCATACACACATTAGCAGTAATAAATGCTTGTGTTTTGAGCCACTAAGTTTTGGGTTAGTTTGTTATGCGGCAAATGCTAACTGATACATATTCTGAGTCCAATGATTGCTTTGATGGATTATTTACACAGCACACATAGAGCTACTAGCAATGAGTTTGGCACTTTGTGGGTATTTAATAAATACTGGTTCTTGTCTTCTTTTCCTTTCCCTAAAAAATGTACTCCCAGATTGGCGTTTGCAGGTTCCAGCCAGAAGATAAAATAGCAGCTCACAAGTCATACCACAAGGGTATACACCAGCCAGGGACTCAACAGCCTGTACAGACAGGAAGTAGTTTCTTCTAAGTCTGGACAGGACATAGATGTTTCTTTCTGGCCTTCCTAAACAGCAACTGTTGGTGCTTATCTGCTTCCTGAGAGAGAAGGGTAAAGAAAGATACTTCAAACATTTTTAAAGATACCCCTGAACTCCTGGTAAGTAAATGATACTATTTCTAGTTTATACTTTTTTTTTCTTTAGTCAGAATTTGTTAAAATCTGGATCTTTATGAGCCTGTGTGATCTTGAGCAAATCATCAATTCTTTTTGAGCCTCAGTTTCCTCATCTCTAAGTTGGGAAAGTTGGACTCTCTGTGAGACTTCTAGCTCCAACACTCCGAGATTCTCCTGGTAGCATCTTAGTGAATTTTGGGATATAAACCCCCACACCAGACTGCTTGGTTTGAAATCTGGCCCTGATGCTTTTTTGCTGTATGCCCTTGGGCATATTAGTTATTCTCTCTGGGCCTAAGTTTTCTTATCTTAAAATGGGGCTGCCTTATGGTGTGGTTCTGAGGATTACATGTCATAATCCACATATACTGCTTAGAACAGTGCCTGGCACACAGAAAGTGCTTAACAAATGTTAGCTATTATTCCATTTGGCACAGAGTCATGTCTTATGCAACCGCACTGTCATGGGATTTAAATGATAAAAGTTCAAATGGTGAACATCAACCCAGTGGATAAAACTCCAGCATGTTTTGAAATTCACTCACACAAAAAAAGAGTATTAACCATTCTCAAGCTCTTATATCCATAATTCAAAAGTTTTTTTTTTTTTTCTCACCTAGTAGAGTGTGGTGTTTTATGCAAAGAAATTTACTACTTTAGCTCTGAGTTTATTTTTCTCTCTGTTTTGCTGCTAACCTTTGGCAATAAGCAAGAGACACTTTAAGAGGAAGGGTCCTGACCTTGGCTTGGCCATTTACTAGCTTGTCAGCTGTAATTACTCTGTCTCTTAGTTTTCACATATGTAAAATGTGGGTAATAATTGTGATCACCTCATAAGATTATTGTGGAAATTAAGTGACATGATACGTTTAGAAAAGCGCCTGGCACACAGTAGTCTCTTAATAAATACTATGGTTTAGTATACGATCATATTCTGCTCCCCTGGAATTGTTTGAGCAAGCATTAGGAGCATAAGCATTGTTCAGAGAAATCTCTTTTGGGATGAATTAGGATGGTAAGTATTGGGATGCTGTTGCTGCCCCACCCAGACCACTTGCCAGGCTGGTGTTCCCGTATCCCTCGTGCTATGAGCATTGGCTGTTAATGGCTTACAGCTGCCTCTTCCTCTGGAGAATTGCCCTGGGCCAAGTGGGAGTTGCCTAGCTTGGAATTGCCTGGGAAGTTATGCAACTCTCCTGCCCCTAGGGGCGGCGCACAGCCAATGATTGACCTGAAGCAAGGGTACTAAAGGACCCTTTGCCTCTAAAGGAGGGGAGGTAGCTCTGTGGTGCAACCCAGGCGCCAGAGCTCCCTGTGGGATCAGGCTGAGGCTGGGCTACAACTGAGACCACACCGTTTTCCCTTCCTTGCCCTGCTTCCAGGGGCCTATCTGCATAAAATAGCACCTAGGACAATTAGTGTTAAATTGCTGAATGATCTGTCAGAGCTAGTGATGGAAACTGTGATGGCCAATAGAAACTTCTCATTGGCACCCTGCCTCAAGCGGTGCCCAGGGCACACATGTGGCACCCAGGGCACCGGCCCTATTTGCTGTACCTTAGTTACGCCTCTGCCTGCTTCCCTCATTCCATTTCTCTTTCCTCAATAAAACACTTCCACCTGAATCTCCATCTTGGGCTCTGCTTCTAGGCTCCAACTTAAGATAGTAAGGGAGGAGGAATTGCTCATGGTTCTGAGCAATTCCAGAGATTCTGAGATGTTACAATTGGACTTTCTGGGTTGGCAAACATCACAGGTAGGTGAAATTTTGATTCTGTCCAAGTCTTTGTGTGAAGGGGCTGGAGGAAATGACTATAAGTTGAGATAACAGGGCCTTAGATGATGGCATATATGAACCAGCAACAATGGGCTATGTATTATTGAGGTCCATGCATCAAGTATGTATGTATTAGCTTGGGTATATGGTAAAATATACAGCATACACATAGATTCTGGTGACCCCACGTGAGCCTACACAGACTGGATGACCCATGTGACTCTTACAATGATGAATACCAACTAAATCTAGAATCTTCCAGGATTCAAGATGTTCTCCACCTTAAATCCCATGCCTAACATCTTTTGACTATGTGGAAATCTACTTTTGTGTTATGACAGTTGCCCTCTTTGCTTGTCAGCTGAATCTTGTTTTCTCAGCCCTTCATCCCTATCGTACTCACCAAAGAAGATTGCCCAAAGGAATATCTTTTGGAATGAATTAGGATAAGTACACATTGCCTGCTTATAAAGTTCTGGCTGGGCTGGAGCACAGAGCAGTTTCTTCCAGGGCAGGATCACAGGAAGAGGTAAGAGATAACAATTTACTGCAGGATAGGCTTGGGCTTGCACATGCTGAAGAACCAGCCACCCACTTGAATTCAATTCATCCTGATGTTTTGATGAAGGAGTGAAATACAGTATTTTGGCAGAGTTAGTTTCTTCTTTCTCCCATAGAAGAAGGCAAGGGATCATCTCTCAACCTTCTTTCCTTCTCTCTCTTTACCCCAGTCTATATGTGACATCTTATAAGCCTGCCTCTGTAAACTCAATTCGATAAACTATTTAAGCATTTACTAAGATGAGTATGATGTCCCCTTTTGAAAGGATTTTATGAAATTTTTTGTTTGCTTCTCAAAGCCATGTGAGGCCATCTAAGGAACAGAACCTAATGCAGCTACCTAGAGCATCAACCTAATTTATAATATTAGTTTTATATTGACAGAAGCACAGATAATTTACAGGAGGATACAAAGCTTGCATGAACTTTAAAGATAAACATGAGATTTCAAGTAAAACAACTGTGATTATGTTGGACCCTTATGAATTCACCCCTCATATCTCTGAGGTAGTAGAACATTCTCTTACACAAAAAGAACAGCTTTGGTGGAAGTGTCTGATAAATACTTCCAGGTATGACTTCAACCAGTTCAGAATATAACATAAGCAAGGCTGCAAGATAACTTGTGCAACAGGAGGGAGGAAAAGCTGGGAAAACTTCTAGTGCCATTGTCATCCCAAGATTGGAAATGTCATGTCAATGATTCAATTTTAGATGATTCAGTGTAGTCTGGCTAAAAATACACTTCTCCATAATCTCTAGAATAATGAAAAGTTCACCTCAGTGAGACATAGTTTTTATTTTGTATATCTCATCAGGAGAAAGATCTGATTAACCCCACTGGTGGGTAGGTAAGATATATGGCCACTCAAAGCTCACCTCTTACAAGCGATTGAATGGCTGCACAGTACATGAATGGTGGCCCTATGTCTCTTTAGCCAGAATATGAGAAAGGTATGACATTTAGTGAGTGAATTGGAGGCTGTTCAGTCCTGGGGAGTTTGCAAGCTTAACATGGCCTGAGAGAAGCCTTCCTTCTCATGGACTCTCAATCACTATTATGTTGTTCCCACACTTGAACTGGTAGTGTTTGGCTTAAGTTAAACTCAGGAATTATCCCAAATCAGTGGGAGAGGGCATATTTCCTCGCGTAAGAAATAAATGATATTTTTATTTGCCCCCTTGAAGCTGACCAAAGCGCTACATAAAGTATACCTCTCAGGAAAAGACACACAAAGAAGCCCCTCTTTGGCCTAAGTTTGGTGGGGATTTTTCCGGGCAGAGTGTCTTGGGCTTCCCAGGAAAGGGAGGCTATGCAGCAAGCTCAGGGAAGTGAAGTTTGGAGTTGGTTTTGGGCCACATTGTCCATTGTTTCATAAGTGGCAAGACTGGAAGCATTGAAGAGAGTTCAAATAATTTACAAAGAGAGAGTATCTCACAGAAAGTCTGGAAAAGAGCGTGAGAACATCGGCTCAAAAACGAGACCTTGGAAAGAGAATATGCCATAAACGAAAAGATTAGGAAACCAAATCCAACCCCTTGACCAGAAAAGCTTTGTCTTCTCTCAGCTTGTGATTTTGCTCTCGGGGAGATGATGTTTAAGTTTCTATGTACCATCTCTTTTTTCTTTAGGGACTCTTGAGTGGGCAGAGTCTACTGTCACAGGGCCTGAGGCAGCCTGGAGTGGAGTGCCCCCTAGTTATTTTTATTGTGATTTCACTTCAACCATTGGGTATAGATTTCTTGCTTCCTTCTTGCCCTTTCACATGAAGCATGAAATTGAGTGTGTGGCTCAGCCAGAGATGCCCAATACATATTTGCTGGTGAACATAATGGAGGGAACACTGAAGACAGCAAGGTGTTTGTCCCACCTGTGCTGTCTCTCAGAGATGGCATGAAAGCAGTCTTGACGTCTTGTCTATGGAAGATTTTATGGCACTGTTTTAGCCCTGAGGCCTGGCTGCACTCCATCTTACATCATGCTGTCTACCTGAGTTCCCTGTGCACTTTACTGCCTTCCTGGGCTCCTCATTTCCAAGAAAAGGAATCACTCTTTCTCCTAATGAGCATGCAGACAGAGGAGCGAATTAAGATGAGAAGTAGAAACCACCCAGCAAGAGGACTTGAGTAATGTGCAGAGGGGAGTGTGGAAAGGAGGAAAGGAAAAATGTGTTCAAACAATATTGTTTCAGTTCTATAACTTTCCACTAATCTGTATGTGGATTTGTATCAGCATCCATGTCTTACAACCCAAGACAGAATCCAGGCAAACATACTGGGGCTTAATAAATCAAATAGAGAGGTGTGTTTATTAAGGTCTAACATTGTTTGAAAACTCAACATCTGTCAAAGACTTGTAGGCATTCCCTCTCACCCCCCACCCCACATTGGGCAGGTGCTTCTGGTCTTTTAAAAAAACATTCAGTGGGAAAATCCAAGGTCATCTCAATCCACTGTCATTGCCTCTGCTTCCAACCAGCCCTCCTCATCTCTCGTCTGGACTATTGTGGAGCTTTCAAACTAATCTCTTTGTCTCAATCACATCCACATTCTGCTGGTCCTCCACACGGTATGTTCACCTTTCCAAAGCCCAGACATTAAAAACTTTTAAAATTCTCCAAGCTTCTTTGTAAGGCCCTTCCAAATCTGAATCCATGTTTCTTCCAGACTAATATTTTGCCACTGTTCTCCCTGAGGTGGAGCCTTGGTGGCATAGTGGTTAAGAGTTCGGCTACTAACCAAGAGGCTGGCAGTTTGAATCCACCAGCTGCTCCTTGGAAACCTTATAGGGCAGTTCTACTCTGTCGTATAGGGTTGCCATGCGTCTGAATAGACTTGATGGCAATGGGTTTGGTTTTTTTCTTTTCCCCCTCAGGTATCTTTTTTCTATGTCTTTAAATGTAAATATTTTTATGGAGACATAACAAAAATATAGAAAAATACATGTGCTACTTGATTCTTATAAGATGTACATCCCCATGAAGCCAGCACCTAGGTCATGAAGAAGATCATGACCAGCGCTCTCAAAGCCCCTCAAGGTCCCTCCCAGGCACTATCCCCCAGGGGTAACCATTATGTTGACTTCTAACCCCATAGATTAGTTTTGCCTTTTTGAACTTTACGTAATAGAATCATACAGTATATATTACTGTGCCAGTCAACAGTCTGTTTGCATCATCCATGTTGTGTGTGTGGTTGGAGCTGATTCATGTTCAACGTTGCATTGTATTCCACTAAAGGGATATGCCACAATTTATTCATCCATTCTATTCTTGATGGACATTTGAGTTGCTTCCAGCTTTGGACAATTATGAATAGTGTCGCTGTGAAAAATTTTCGTAAATAAGACCCAAAAAGTGCTGAGCATAAAGGAAAAGTTGATCAACTGGGCTCTGTTCAATTAAGATCTTCTGTCTTTTGTAAGACACCACTGAGAGAGAAAAGGAAACCCATAGACTAGCAGATATTTGCAAGATGCATGTCTGGAAAAGCGCTCATATATTGAATACATAAAGAACTACTATCAGTAAAAAGAAGGTAAATAATCCAATAGAAAAATAGACAGAGGACTTGAACAGGCACATCACAAAAGAGCATATTTAAATGGCCAGTGGCCCTAAATAGGTGTGCAGGCATTATGTTTCAATTTTATTTATCTATTTTCCATTCTCCATTGGGCCACCTGCTTTCTTACTTCAGTGATTTGCATTGGCTCTTCTGAATGCCTGAGGTGCCTTTACCTCCTTTCCCATTTCCTTGTCTTTTAAGGACTCAATGGAGGAACATCAGCTCCTTCCCAAAGGCTCCTTGATCCCACCAGGCAGAAATTATTTATTACTTCTTTGGAATCCCAAAGCTTAAGTTCGCTAAAAAGAGGTGCTTTACTGATGTCCCCAGTGCATAGGTGATACATAAGTGTCTTTTTGAATGAATGCCTAACTTTCCCTTCAAATCCCCAGTTAAGATCTAAAACCAATGAGTTATATGTGGTAACAAAGGCTTCCTGTGTTCAACATGGGAGTGCTTTATTAGCCAATACAAAGGTTACTTCATAGGGAAGAACGCTGGCCCATTTCCCAAATCATAGCTCATATTCAGTGAATAGAATTACCACAAGCCTGTGGACAAAGACCTACTGCTCTATAGATTGAATTGCACGTTAAGATATATATTAATAAATAGGTCTGAAAACCAGCATTGCCATCCAGAAAGGTAATTGAAGAGAGGTTGGTTGTGTTGAGTCCGAACAGGTCACATAGCCTCTTTTCTAGCTCACAGTGCTCGGTTAAGCATTTGCCCTGTTTTGCCACGTGAAGCCAGCCCCTTGTAGCCAAAAACATTTGACAGACTTGGCCCTTAGAGTGTGCAAGGCAGTACACGGAGTATTTTTTTTAAAGCAGAATGTGTTTTATGCGGTCACCCAGGACTGTGCCCTTTAACACGAGAGAAAAGGGAAATTGGTTCAGGATGGTAAATGAGGAGTTAAAAAGCTGTGTTCATGGATTAGGGGAGTAGGATGAGCTGTGGTTTACTCTGTAAGCGCAGAGTTTCTCTCCAACCTCCACCCCCAACATACGCACTCAACTCTACTCCGTTCACTGACTGAACTTTATCCGTCAAAAATCCTTTCCTCATCTGAACATTTACTTGACTATCCATCATTAGTAAGAGTTAGACATTTATTAATTTACTCATTCGTTTCATGCATGTTATATTCTAAGCCCTAGGAATAAATCAACAACAAACAAGCAAAATAAGAAGGAAACTCCCTTCCTTGAACTTTCCATTCTTTGGGTAAGACAAACACATATTATCATTTAGTTTTATACGTCTTGATCTCCTAGATTAGGTAATAAGCTTCCTGTATCAGTTAGCTGTGTAAAAAAAAAATTCAAATTCAGTGGCTTAAAAATAAGAATAATACATATATCATATTATATATTTATTATTGCTCACAAATATATGGGTCAACTGGGGCTTGAATTATCTCAACTGGCCTCCCTCTTGCATCTGTGGCTTGGTTGGTGGCTCTTTTTGAGGCTGGGCATGGCTGGGGCAACTTAGCTAGGGCATCTCTGACTCATGTGTCTCATCCTCCTTCAGAACCACACACTAGCCTGAGCATGTCCTGTGGTGGAAAAGCAAGAGAACAAGAAGAACAAATGGAAATGCACACAGCCTCTTGAGTCCTAGGCTTAATTGGCTGAAGCAAGTCACAAGGCAGAACCCAGATTAATGGGTTGGGGAAACAGACTGTCTTTAGTGAGAGGAGCTGTGAGATCACATGACAAAGGGTGTGAATACAGGAAGGGGTGAAGAACTGGGGCCATTATTATAATCTGTCACTCTCTTTGAGGACAGTCATACTGTTTTATCTTCTTTCTCCTAGCACAGTACTGGCTCCAGAGCAAGGGCTCCATCCATATTCATTGAACTAAATTTACAAGTAACTAACTGCCTTCAGACAGGAAGGTCAGTCCTTACTTATGAATAGATCATGAATCTGAAAGTTCATTTCTAAGTTGTTTGGCACGTAGAAGACTTTTACCCACAGAAAACACATATGAAACACATAAAAACAAAGTTATCAGTGTTTGGAGTCCTGTTCTAGGTGTGCAGTATTTATTTAACATATAAAGGGGTTCCAAGATAGTATTAACTTGCATTTTAAGTCAAAGAATTTTAAGAAAGGGATAGTATTCACAAAATTTTCAGTCATGGTACAGCAGGGAGTGAGAGGAGAGAATTTTTTGCCCTTTCTTTGTTGTATGATCTGACTCAGGCAACATTTCTGACTAGAAAAAACTTTCTTTGGTCATCCTAATTGCCTGGGACCTGTCTTTCTTACCTGCTCATGTTTTTACCTGCTTCTAACTTTCTTAGTCTCCAAGTGTTTCATGCCTCCGACTTGCTGTTTTCAGCCACATGAAATTTCTTTAATCCCAAAGTTTTATTCCTTCACTTCTCTACCTTATTTGAGCCAGATAATAGGAACAGAACTTGTTTTTTTAAGGGAGGAGTGTCCTTTACAGAACTTTATATCCATGGCTAGCTTAGTATCTTGTACATAGTGGGTTCTCAAATATTTATTGAATCAATGGCTTGGTGATTTCTTACTAAAGTGGGGATGGTTGACGACACTCTAACCTTTCCAGAAACATTAGCATTTTTAGGTGAGATTGCTTATTAGCTCAAATGAATTTCTAACCTACAGAACCTCGGGTAATAAAATAGTTAGGTAAAAGTGTTTAAGAAGAGGTTGGGGAAGAGATTCTGAGGCAGAGAGGGCAAATTTTTCTTAAGAATTTGATCCTGGGACCTTAGGCTGATTGCCTAGTCATAACATTTTCCCTTTCCTTTAGTTCGGGAATTTTTATAAACCAGTAATTCCTGACTTTGCAGAGTATGGTGATCCCTGTTTAATATAGAAAAAAATATCTGTTTTCCCAAATGTATTTGAAATTGATAAAATATAAAATGACCA
This sequence comes from Trichechus manatus latirostris, assembly GCF_000243295.1. NCBI lineage: Eukaryota > Metazoa > Chordata > Mammalia > Sirenia > Trichechidae > Trichechus > Trichechus manatus. Next base: position 9,843,674 of record NW_004444040.1, read on the forward strand.
AACCTACCCTGACTTGAACAATGTTTTATAATGAAGTGTATTTTAGTATCAAAACATCCACATGCATTTGTTAGTGTTGGTATATAATTGTATTAGACATACCATTAATATAGTCTATAGACTACGTGTGATGTGCAAATAACTTTCCAAAAACTCCAAGGTCTCCTGGACCACTGGTGTAAAAGCTGCATCTTTTCTTCCCCTTGTAGCATTCAGAACACACAGTAGGAACTGTTTATAAACACAGATTGAATGTTAATGGGACACTGTCTACAATCATCAGTGGGATGAATGCTGACTTCATGAACTTTTATCTATGGCTTGTCTTAGGTTGGGTTCCCTAGAAACAGGTCTCAGACAGGGATTTGGAGAAAGGTGATTTATTGAAGGAGTACTCTCAGGAGAAAGGGAAAGAAGTAGGACCAGAAGTGAGGAGAAACCTAGCACAGGTGAGATTTCAGGTGACCTCTAGCTTTGGCCTGATCCTGCAGGGAGCTCTAAATTGTGAATAGCACCACCTAGGAGTTTGTTCTACTTGAGAGCTGGCTTTTGGTCCTCCTTGCACCAGCAGTCATTGTCTATGGGATAGCTCAGGGGGAATTGTAGGCTCCCTCCTGGAGAGTTCCAGTTGCCCAAGGGTAAACCGCAATAGGTTGTTGTAAGCATGAGCGCTTGCAGCAAGGACCCCACAACATCTGGGGCTGAGTGCAACGAAATGGTAAAAGGAACCTAGGGATCTGGGTAAGGCACTATCTTAGTTACCTAGTACTTCTACAACACAAATGCCACAAGTGGGTGGCTTTAAAGAACAGAAATTTATTTTCTTACAGTTCTGGAGGCCAAAGGTTCAAATCAGGGTCTTGGCTGTGTTGATTTCTTTCTTGTCAGTAGCCCTGGGCATTCCTTGGTTCCTTGGCTTATAGATAATCCTCACATGGTATCTTAGGTTGGATTCTCTAGAGAAGCAAAACCAGTAAAGCATATAAATATATATATAGATTTATATCAAAGAAACAGCTCATGTGATTGTAGAGGTTGGAACGTCCCAAGTCCATGGAGTAGGATAGAGGCTTCTCCTGATTCATGTAGCTGCTAGGGCTGGTGAAGCCAAGATCAACAGACTGGAAAGCAGGGCTCTTGCTCACAGGCTGTGAATATCAAGAAATTCCAAGAGGAAATTCCAAGATTGGCAGGTAAGACTGCAAGGCTTCTCTTGAGTCACATAGTGGCAGGGGCTGGTGAACCCAAGATCGACAGGTCTGAGAGCAGGGCTCTGTTTACAGGCTATGAAGACTGATGAATCCCAAGACTGGCAGATAAGCTGATAGCTCAAGTCCCAAGAACTGGAGGTCAGACAAACAGGAGGCAGCCGCAGGCTCCAGAGCGAGCAAAAAACCAGAAGGTCTGCTTATGTTCTGATGCAGGCCATACCCCTAAGGAAACTCTTTCAACTGATTGGCTACTCACAGCAGATTCAATAATGGGAGTTATCACATATAAACACTGAGAATCATGGCCCAGCCAAGTTGACACACAATCTTAACCATCACACATGGTGTCTGTCTTCCCCATGTGTGTGTGTCTCTGTGTCTAATCTGATCTTTTTATACCTCAAAAGTGATTAAGTTTAGAATCCACCCTACACTGGTATGACAAAAGAAAAAACTCTGTTTTCAAACAGGGTCATATTTACAGGTACAGAAGTTAGGATTTCAACACATATTTTGAGGATAACATAATTCAATCCATAACAGTCACTAGTAGCAATTGTTACATGGTTTTTTCATTCATTCAACAAATATTTATTGAGTGCCTACTCTGTGCAAGTACCTCTCCTAGGAGCTGAACATAGAGCAGTGGACTAGATAAGATCTTTACTTTCATAAAGCCTACAGTTTTGGGGAGAGTGGCAGAAACTAGTAGATAAGTGTATAAAGAAGGTAACTTCAGAGAGTGATAATTTTCTAAGAGAGGAAATAGACAGTTTAATAGGTTGTGGAATGACTGGGGGAAAGGATGTGCCCAGTGGGACAACCTTCAGTTGAGTGATCAGGGAAAGGCATTTGAGCAGAGACTAGAATGGCAAGAAGAATCCAGGCCAGCTGTGCAAAAATCTAAGGCCCAGCATCTAGGTAGAGGGAACAGTAATTGTCAAGACCTTAAGATGCATAGAAGTTTGATGTGTTTGAAGATCAGAATGAAGACCAGAGGGCCTCCGGTGGACTTTGGAGACTTGTAAGAAACAGACAGAGAGGTGGTCATAATGGATAGGGAGAAGCCAACATTGTAAGGGGTTGCATGATTTTGCATTCAAATTATGAAAATGAGTTCTTTGGCCTGAATTAAGATGGGAAAGATGGCAATTTGTCAGACCTTGACTTAAGTTTGCCTTAACATTCTGTTGAAAGAAGGATTTGCTAAGCAGATTTGTGGACTAAACAAGGAAAAACAGGATTAAAGAACAAACCTCTGCTTTTAAACTCCAGGAGCATAGCAGGCATTGAATTCAGATATCTTATATGCTAATTATGAGAAACTTTTCTTCCCTTGTTAAAACATTCCCAAGATTTTGAAAGATACAGAGTTGGGCTCAACCTTTCTTTGTCCTTGGCACTGTGACAATGTAGCATTTTTAGAAAAGAATGTAAGTTGGACTTGACCTTGGCTATACACAGGGAGAGTTATCAAGGTCACTATTTTGGTTTTGTTTTTACTGTAATTGCTGTTAAAACGAATCAAGAAGTAAGTAGACTATCTCTTCTTAGCTCAGCATTCTATGGGTACTGAGAATACAAGTTTTAAGTGCAAATACGTTTTCCCAATTGCCAAATAATGATGTGTTTTTCTTAATCTTCTCCAGTAGAAGGTGTCATGATTAGAAAATGGCACTAGATAATGATCATGGAAAATACTTTCTAAAATTTCCTCCTGAGGAGGAGAGATAATCTGCCATTGGCCTCCATCGAAGCTGGTGAAAATGGAACACAATGAAATTGTATAAAAGAGGCCCAGGAAAACAATTTTTTTTTTGTTTGATTTATCAGGTCATTGTTGAAGGCCAAGATCAAGGGACAGATTTGTAAACTAGAACAAACTTAAAATTTCAAATTTGGATAAACTGACATATAAGTAACTTTTTATTTTCTTTCTAAAAATGGATTTTTTCAAGTAGTTTTGATTTAACAAAGATTCTAAATATTTTGATCAAAATCTTCCCTACACTGGCCCCAACCCCTCCACCCTTAACGTTTGAAACCCATATTTAAATCAGAGGGAACCTAATCCATATGTTTCTAATTCATTTCTACAATGTTCTTCGGTGAGAGCTAGCTGATGTCCAAAGAGTCTTATGGGAATTTTTATAAGTCTTGAGACATTTTTCTTTAAGCCAGAAAATCACATTTTCCAGCTCAAAGTGCCCCTCCAAATCAGAAATACTTAAGGTCTGTTGGAAACACAACTTTGAGGAGGCTTTAAACTCTGCCAAGTATGTTTGCACATCCCAGCTCCGGAGATGAGCTGTGGGACAGGCATCAGGTGAATAGTCCCTGAGAGGAAGGAGATGCACAAGAGAAAGAAGAAACGAAACTGAATTGTATGGGGAGTCTTGGACTTGCCACATTTTTCCATTTCTAGGAGCAACCAGTGAAGTTCCATAACCTATAAAGTCAGATTCTATTTATAAGGCACATTTAAAGCCAGATGAATTTCATTTGACTTTGCACAATATGTTTGAGTAAGGGCAGAGAATTCTAAGACAACTTTCAGATTTGTAAATATAAAAGGCTTCATTTGTGAACATCCTTACAGTTGCTCAGAAATTCAATGACCAGGCTTAATTTTCTAGAAAACATGGATAAAGTCTAATGATGAAGAATTGTTGTCTACAGAGTTAAATAAGCTCTGCCAAGAATACAAAGACTGTGGGCTTGTTAGGAACAAGGACAGTTGGACAATATGTACAAAAATATAAGAATAATTTCCTTTGTCCCAGTTACTTCAGCTGTTCTATGACCCAACTTTTTACCACCCTTTAAGTGTGCCTGATGCCTCTTGGAAAAGAATGATCCATAAGCCACCCTTTTTAACCAAGAACTTGGCAATGCAAACTTACTCATCAGAAAACTGTTTTTTTTACTGTTAAGAGCTTGGATTTATCCTCATGCATGTGTCAGTTTTCTACTGAGCAGAAGCCTGCTTCTGACTATCATAATCCTAAGTCTGACCATTTTGCCAAAATGAGTTGCTATTCAACCCCACCAGACGGCAGTAAGGTAACTTAGAGATCGGGGATGATGATAAACCTCCCATCTTAATAAACGCCACTACCAGCTATATAATTTCTCCAAGGGTGGGGGAAAAAAAACACAACCCAGGAATAACCCTTGATTCTCTTCTTTTCACACCTTCCAAATGAAATAATTCAGCAAATTATATTTGCTTCTCAAGTATGGTCTTCAGGTCAGCAGTATTAGCCTCACTTGAAAGTTGGTTAGAAATTCAGAATCTCAGACCTAAGGAATAAAAAATCTTCTCTTGAACAAGATCCTGGTGATTCACATTTACATTTAAGTTGGAGAAGCACTGCTAGACCATACCTCCATAAAATACCTCTTCATCCATCTGCCCGTCCCTTGTCTGGACTACTGCAATACTTTCCCAGCTTCTGCCCTTGCCTTCCTCTAACTGATTCTCAATTTGGGAACGTCTTAGAAGATGCTGGCATGAGAAGTTCCAAGCTCCCATCCTTCACAGGATCGCCAAGGAAAACAACCAGAAATTGATAGACTCGACTTTGCAAGAACCTTGGAAAGCTGTCAGAGGTTTGCAGCAACTAAGTGAATACTGAATCAAGAAAGGGTGACTTGTAATTGATTTTCTACTGTTTATGCCCCTTCACTCCCTGGCTTGACAATTTGGCTATCTTGAAGCAGTAGCAGCAGCATACCCCACTCCCAGAGATGGGGCCTGACTCTAACTCTGGAGTGAGCAGAGCAGAACTAACTAGTGGACTATGCTGTATATCTGTTCTGATCTCTCTGGGGGTTGCCTGAAGGACTAAAGTGGGTCACTCCTTTCAGTTTGGCCTGCCTTAGAGCTTGCATGGGATGAGGGGAAGCAGTCGGCAACACCTGAAGGCTGTGACTTTTCAAAGCACTGTGTATGCTGGGAAATCGAGAAAGCCACACATACGCTCAGAGCAAAATGAACTTACAGAAAAACCTAGGAAGGCTATACTGTCACCTTGGGTTGATCTGTAAGTATACTACAGATAAGCCTAAGTGTTGAAGGAAGGCCCAGGTAGAGCCAATTTGCAAAGACTGGGGAGAACTGTCTTCCTCTTCCACCCCAGATACAAAGAAATCTTTTTTTAGAAATACTAGCTGGACGCAGGCTGGGGAGCAGAGTCCTTGGTGTCCATGTACATCCATAAGACAATATGTTGCAAAAATAGGGACAGTCATTGAGAAGATGGACTACTGCAGCCTTCAACAACTAAAAAATTCAAACCTGAGGAAGGGGAAATACCTGAGTTCTCAAGCTAACACAAGATAACATCTAAATGTCTTGGTTTGTACAAGGCATACAAAGAAATAGGAAAGGATGGTTCATTCAAAAGAACAAAATAGACATATTTTTTAAAGGCAATCAAGTCAATTCATTCTACTCTTTAAAATCTAACACTTCCCACTACACATAAAATAAAATACAAACTCCTTACCATTGCTGAAGAGTCCTATATGAAGTGGCATCTGCATCTCCTCAACCTCCCTTTCAGCCATTCCTTCCTAGTCTTTCTCTCCTTCAGCTACACCAGACTTTTCATCCTACACAACAGCACCCACTTTCCATCTATCTGGAATGTTCTCATGGATTTTCATCATTCGGGACTCATCTCAAGTATCACCTTCTAAGAGAGCTTTTCTTGTCTACCAAATTTAAATCCACTTCCTAGTCACTTTCTAATACATCACCCTGTTTTATTTTTTGATTACTTTCTGAACCATCTGAAACCATCTTGCTTATTTACTTGTTTATGGGTTTATTGATTGTTATCAAGAATGGACAGTCTGTGAAACTTTTCCTGTCTAATTCCAGCTACACCTTCAGCACCTACAATGGTACTGGAACAGATGAGGCACTCAATATATATTTGTTAAATGAATTAATGAATTAATTTGTATCTATGCAATCAGAAAAAACAAAAAACCAAAAAACAAAAATTCCAATGTCTTGTTGTTTAAGTCCCTCCTTCCTTCTTTCCCTTTTGTCTCTCTTACTTTTCTTTGACAAATATTTGTTAAGCATCTACTCTATGCTAGGCACAGGGGTAACTAGGAGGGAGAGGGAACTGACCCAGTCACTGCCTGTGTGGAACATTTAGGGGAGTAGAGGAGATCAATATTTACCAAAAAATCATAGTAATCCTGTCCCGTGGAGTGCATAAGAGCATTCCTGACCAGTGCAGGGGGACTTCCATGAGTTGATAGTGGAAAGATGATGGCTGGCAGATGAGCACCTGATAACCAGTAAGGAAGAATGAGAGAGGATAGATGAGAACAAGCATTTTGTGCAGAAACAGTTATGTATCCAAGGGCAGCTTGGTATGCTGAAGGACAGAAAGAAGGACAGTAGGATGGGGATCCAGAGAATGAGTAGGGTATATTGTGGAGAGGCAGGTAGGGGTCAGACCACCAAGGCCTTATAGCAGGGTTGCTATAAGTGCTGGTTTGCCTGGGAGAGTTCTGATTTACATCTGTGGCCTGGTGTAACTATTCATAGCAGCCCCTTTCATTCTCAAAAGTCCTGGTTTGGATGATAAGCTATGTGGTTATTCTCATAGATCATATCGTAGGATTTTCTCTTCAGGGCCTCACCACAAAACCTAGTGGTTAAGAATGATGACTCTGGACCAAGATTTTCTGGATTTGAGTAAGTGATTTGCTATTATTTGCATTGTGCAAATTTCGGCGAAGTGCTAAACTTTACAGAGCCTCAATTTCTTCGTTGGTAAAATAAGTCTTCAGTAATTATAGTCCTCAACCCACAGGGATAGTGAGTTAATGCATGTCAATTTTGTAGCATAGTGTCTGGTACACCTAGTAGGTAGGTACCAACTAAGTGTTAGCTATATTATTGTTGTTATTATTAATTTTCTTAGCAGCCCTGGTTGCGCAGTGGTTAAAGTGCTCGGCTGCCAACAGAAAGGTCAGTTATTCCAACCCACCAGTTGTTCCAATGGAGAAAGATGTGGTGGTCTGCTCCTGTAAAGATTTACAGCCTTGGAAACTCTATGGGGCAGTTCTACTCTGTCCTATAGGGTCGCTATGAATCAGAATCGACTTGACAAAAATAGGTTATTATTATTAATTAAAAGCTAATACATATAGAGCTCTTAGTAAAGAAACTAGCACATAGTAAGTATTGAATAAATAGACAAAATAAGTGATTGTTATCATCATCATCATTTTTTACTATGAATATAAGAGTCTAGAAACAATACAGTTCTTAAATATTTTCGACCAATTCCCATCTGGCAGAATTTGGGGATAAAACAGTTAGTTATTTGGAACTTGAGAGTCAACTGATTAAATATTGTCTCAGAACTGGAATATGTAGCAAAGATCTGGAATTGGAATGACTATCCAGTTTACTCTTATAGGGCCCGTTCTGCACTCTCCAAAAAGCAACACGCTAAGAGTCATTGTACTGTACGAAAGATTTCCAAGCAATATCCTCTTTGATATCCAATAATTCCCAGAGCAAAAACATTCAGCAACAAGAAGGGGTTGGAAGGTTTCGGCAAAGTCCTCCCACTGAGACTTGACTTGAATTTTGTGAGCCTGGAATATCTCCTCCACAGCTCCCTGACACTCTTTGCTACCCCAAGAGTGAGAGGAAGTGATGTGAGCGAAGAGGGGCCCCTTTCTCCCAGGGTTAGTGTAGGACACACCTCACAATCACTTGTCACTCTGAAGTTCCCCTCTCCTGGGAGTGTGAAGAAGGATTACAGAAACCTGGCAGATAATTAACATTTCCCGGTGTGAATGGATGGAATTTATCACACATTGACTAGAGCACCATAACTTTCTCACTAAACCTGGTGAACAGTATGTACAGATTTACAGGAAAATCCTATTTAAGAGTGGCTGAGGAACCAGAGCATTGTGGTAAATTGTTAACCATTTGGTTAACCAGGACTCATCATGTTATCACATCTGGATTTTCTCGATTAAAGACTTAGAATAAACTGATGTAATTTTGGCAGACTCAATCCTCTGACCTTTCCCAAGGCCTTTATAAGCCTTTGGGAAGCCATTATAATTGACTAGAGTTGATGAGGGGAAATTTAGTTTTTTGAATTCTTAGATGACTTGACTTTTGGATAAAAGGCGATTTATCGTATTGAATTCAACATCAATGTTGAAAATCTCACAGAACACTAAAGGATAGGACCTGAGATAAGAACGTAACTACTTTTAGGTGTAAGGCAACCTTTCAATCTCTAATTCATCGATCAAAATATTGTACTTCTTGCTATTGACAGATCACTTAAAGCTAAACGTCTTTTTACTCTGCTCTTTATACGTCAGTTCTCCCATGATTAAAATGATTTATTTGAAGTTACACTTATTGTCAGGAAGGTTCTTTAAAGAAGTAGGTCTTAAGGTTGGTTTAGAGAGACGGTTAGGAGATGAGAAGAGCAATGACTGAGACAGACATTCCAAGTGGGAGGAACAGGGGGAGTGAAGGCAACAATAGATGCACAGTCTTCTCTGTACAAGAGACAGTGATGCTAGTAATGAGGATGAGGATAATGTCAACATTTAGTGAGTCCTTACTATGTGTCACCATCTCAATTAGTTCTTTCTAACAACCTTATAAGGGAAGTTGTGTTATTCTCATTTCATAGATGAAGGAATTAAAGATTAGGTAATTTTAAGTATCTGGTCAGACTATAAAGGAACTCAAGTGCCAAGCTAGCAGTATGTATGACTTTGTCCTTTATGATAGACAATTTTGCTAAAGTCAGTGGGATGCAATATATTCTGAGTTTTTGGGAGAGTGATAGCAAGTTTTAGCTGCTGGCCTTACAGGTGTTTCTATGGAGTAGAAACCAATTAATATAAAAATATTTTGTTAAGCATGGTGTAGATCATAGCTCACAGATATGGTATAATTAATAAGTAGATGAGACAAGTATTTTAAGATTATGTTCATGGGGGAAAAAGAAAAACTCCTACCTCAGAATTTATCTTTCACTGCTCTCTATAAATAATTCAAGTTCCATAAGTAAAGATGCATTTTTGAGTTCTTAGAACATTTTAGAATTTTCTGGAATTCTTCCTTTGTTTTCTCCCTTTCTCTCTTTCTCTTCCCTCCTTTCTTCTGTTTTTTTTCTTCCTTTTTGCCTCAAACATGTATTGAGATTCTGCTGAGTAGGTGGCATTATTGCTTCAGTCTGGGGATAGAAGGAGGAAAAAGCATATCCCTCTTAGAAGACACCTGGAGTCTGATGAGGAGATAGTCAAGCCAGCCAGTCATTGGCATACAATCCACGAGGAGGCTGAAACCATCAGAAGAGCAAGTAGAAGAGTGAGTAATACAGCTGAGGTCTGAAGGATAGATAAAATAGGGGAAGGACATTCCAGTCAAAGAGGACAACCTGTGTAAAGGCCTGATGACATGAAATGAAACCCTTGTGTGACTGGAGAATGGTGAGCTGTTCAGTATTTCTTGGGCATGAGTTAGGATAGAGGAAGGATTAATAAGAGAAGGATTTGTGTGGATCAGTAGAGGCCATGATTTTCCTACAAAGGAATTTAGAATTTATCCTACAGCTATGAGTAACTCTGTTGATCAGATTCTTGCAGCTAAAAGTAACTGCAGGGTAATTTACAGGCTCTGCCAATTGGGAAGTCTGTGCTTGTGTCTGACTTCAGGCACAGCTATATCCAGTTGTTTCTCAATTCTGGTTCTTCTGGGTCAGCTTCATTCATAGGCAAAGATGGCACCAAAAGGTCTAGGCTTTCCATCTAGCAATCCCTGCAAAAAGAAGATAATGTTTTCATGATATTTCCACTAAAAGTCTCAGGGAGAATTCTCACTGGTCATACTAGGGTCATGTTCCTTTCTCTGAACTCGTCACTGGAGTCAAGGGAATGGGGCACTTAGATTGACAGCTCATATGGTCATCCCTGGAACTGGGGCATGAGATCCACCTAAGTCCAATGGTTATTTCCCTGAAGAGATGCTGAACAGACCACAAATTATGTCCAGAAGCAGCTTTGGAAAATTTTGATGAAAGGTGTGTAACATGATTACTTTGATACTAGAAACCACCTTGCTTTACCTTTAAAATATACATAA
>NW_004444040.1:9854144-9883547 GCF_000243295.1 Trichechus manatus latirostris
TTTTTTTTTTTTTTTTTTTGCCAGCAGGAAAACAAACAAAAAATCCCAACTGAACCATGGCTCCTCAAATCGCTAAATAAATTGATACTCTTAGAAGATGTGCCAAGCTTGTACAACAGTCACACATAATCCAATAGCAGATACTAGAGGTGCCTCACCCAGACCCCCCTTCACTGGGCTGGTGCTCCCATCCGTTTCCTGCTAAAAGCTCTCAGCTTCTCCCTCTTCCCACAAGGTGGACCAACTGTGTGGTGCCCTTCACTGTCCGGATCTCCCTGTGGGATCAGGCTAAAGCTAGACTCTCCTGAAAGCACACCTTTGCCTGGCTTTTTCCCCTTCCCCATCCTGCTTCCTTTGCTTTCTTATAGATTTTCCTGTTGAGTCCTCTCTCCCTACATCATTTGCACAAGAATCCCTATCTGAGACTCTGCTTTCATAGACCTGACATAAGACAACCACAGATACATTTCTGTGTAGCTCAAGGGCAATGAGCCACTCTCCCCTAACATCTTTGAAGGAAGTAAAGAAAAAAAAAACAAAAACCAAAGCCACTGCCCTCCAGTCGATTCTGACTCATAGTGACCTATAGGAGAGGGTAGAACTTACCCATAGGCTTTCCAGGGCAGTAATCTTTACAAAACAGACTGCTACATCTTTCTCCCATGGAGGGGATGGTGGGTACGAACCCCCAACCTTTTGGTTAGCAGCTAAGTGCTTTAACCACTGCACCACGAGGGCTCCTTATTTGAAGGGAGTCAGTGGATGTCAGTTGCTTTCTAGGAATGGAAGCTGACGGGAAGGATGGGGAGAGAAAAAGATGAGCTCTATGCTACCTTACTGCTCTGGTGTGGGCCAGGTCTGCCTGCTTTCTCTGAAGTCCTAAGGGCCTTTCTGAAAGCCTGTTGCTTATTTTTTTTTGAACAAATATCTATTGTTAGGATGCATTTCAGAATTTTCTTGCAAAATTCAAGGACTTTGATTTGCAGCTTTCATAATCCATGTCATCCCACCCTCCTGGAGTCTGGGGATACACATGAGGTGGAGAACATAGTTTTGCTCTAACCTCACCGTATTCTCCTTAAACTTTAAAAAAAATTCATACAATCTTAATATGATGCATGTGGTTATGTTTTAGAGGAGCTGCATGGTTTATTACCAAAAGTAGCAAATGATAAACAGCAGGACCTGCTAAATTCCTAAAAGCTCATGAGTAGGGAAAACATGTTTACTTTTAGTCACTCCATTCATTTAGAATCCTCTGATTTATACTCAGAATTCTCCGTCCACATCCTGAAGCTGCATCACTTAGAGAAAGTTCACTAAGGACAGGGTGTGGGTCCTATATCTGACCTTTCTTTGGGAGCTGCAGCCATGTTTCATGGTCCAGTGCCCAATTTCCTATCAAAATTATTACTGAAAGGAATATTCATCCTGTTTTAATTTCCACTTCGGGGAAGGTGTCAGGAGGTGGGAGGTATTGGCCAAGCTTCCAGTACAACTATTTCTACCATGGATGTGCTTGTAGGTCCAAAGAACCCAAAAAGACTTGCGTCTTAACCTGGGACCAGGTTGATTGCTAAGAAGGGTGTGGGCCACTGGAGAAATTCCTTCCATCTTACCTAACAATGAGATCTATATATCAGCAAGTCTGTTAATAAAGGCTTCTCTTTATTTCTGGGCTCCACCTAACTTTGTTCATCTGCCATTTGTGGTTATGCCCTCAAGCAATTTTCTTAGTGCCCTACTCCCTGTGGTACCACATTTTCTGTCTTTTGACAATCATTTTTTCTTACTGAATCTTTATTTTTCTCCACCCAGCCCAAGGCTGGGTTTTCTACCTACCTAGAATTTTATGCTAATTCCCATCAGAGGCAGCCATATTTCAACATCACCTTAGAACTGTTTCTCTTGGATGCTGTCTTTTTATTGCCCGCCTTTTTTCATCTTCCTTCTTTAGTGTTCATCTTGCCAGGATGAGCTTTTAGGAGGTAGAAAAGAGAGCTAAATCAAATGTTGTGCAGTTATTTCCCTTGTGACAGGCAGCCTGAAGGCAACTAGATACTTTTCCAGAACGAAGTTCTTAAGAGTTTGACTCTACAATGTTTTCATAGAATTGGCATGGATGATCCAGCTGCCCTTCTTAGCTAAACTGGAGGAAATGCAATAATGTCAGAGATTGTCAAGTAAATGACGTGATTTTATGACAATAGCCCAAGAATGTTTTGAAAGCTTTTGGAAGACAAATTACAGATAGAAAAACATTGCAATGAAAAATGTCATTTGGCAAAATGGAATCATCTTTCAAATATTGTCATTACAAGTCTAAAAATAGAGTATACAATAGAGAAAATAAAACGGCAGCATCAGAGGATAAAATCCATTAACAAAACTTTCCTAGAAATGACACAAAATAGACCAGTTGGGCACAATTCAAGTAGAAATAAAAATGACCATAGAATTGAGAACATATACACAGAAAGGTTTGCTCAGATTCAACAATATTCAATAGATCACGTACAGATCAGAACTTAGAACTTTTTGTCAGTCACCCACACATTGCTCTCACCTTAGTGCGTTGCCCTGGAGATTTTATCATAACTTCAGGAAAGCAAAAGAGCAGGTTCAGTATCTTGTTCCACATTCATGTATGAAATAAGAGTAGAGTTATTTTCACATTTAGAGGTGTTTGATTTCCTAATATTACTTCTGACCTTGAGGCTCTATTGGCCATTGAAATGGACCTTCTCTCTGCAGACATTGAAAAGCTGGTGAGTTCATCCTTAGACAATGAAGTCATCTTTGATCACTCTCGTGGACATCTTTGTAAGTTCATGCTGAGCACTAAATCCAGCTTAATGAATTGAGACATATCATCGAGGAATATGATTATGGAATTACATGACCACAAATACTCTCAAGGTAGTGAACACATGTTACTGAGTGGTGTTAGAGTACTGAAGCCAAGGAAATATTTTGGAAACCTAGACAGACAGAGACTGAGAGAGAGATGCAGTTCAGATATCCAAAGAAGATGGAAGAGATCTTGAAAAGAAGAAAGAGCCTCAAAAAATGCATTGCCGATGATCTGAACTTGGGCTAACTCATTTAGCAAAAGTGGGATTTGTCTGTTTTTATGTTTATCCCTTCCCCTTCTCACGATATAAACATATCTATTTGGCTGAAAACATGTCTACATTATGTGCTCAATTATTTCCTTTGTAAGAAATATATATATATGTGTGCGTGTATACATATATATATAATTGTCGCTTCAACATTCTTCTCAACGTTCTTCATGTGTACAATTGAGTGACTTAGCTATGTGTGTCATGTTGTTCAACCATCGTTATTATGTTTCCAAATTTTCCCGTCACCCTTAACAGAAGCTCAGTGTTCCCCAAGCAGTATTTTTGAAAAAAGTTCTTGTAACAATTTCCAAGTAGAAAACAACAAACATTTTACTGTAACTGCCTTTAGAGATTCACAGTGGATACGCTCTCTCTTACCTTTGAAATGAAATTCTGTAATGTCATCTTCATGCGCTTCATATATGTTTTAGGAAAATCATTAAACTCGAGAGTCCAATAATAAGTGATCTTTAAATGGCATCCCAAGATGCTCAATGTAAAGTGTAAAAACTTCCCCTTGATTTCTTTCAAACCTTTTCTTTTGAGGAAAGGAAAAGTAACATATTTGGCATCAAGTTTATAAATATTACTATTTTTTTTTTTTTCCTAGTGGATTAGTCTGACTGGTCTATGCATTTTGCAATTCTTGCTGAGTATTTAAAGCACAAGGCCTGAACTGAGCAATGTGAGGTTGATGGGTGTCTTAGTTACTAGTGGCGCTGTAACAGAACTACCACAAGTGGATGGCTTTAACAAAGCGAAATTTCTTCTCTCACAGTCTAGGTGGCTAGAAGTCCAAATTTAGGGTGCCAGCTCCAGGGGAAAGCTTTCTGTCTCTCTTGACTCTGGAGGAAGGTCCTTGTTATCAATCTTCCCTGGTCGAGGAACTTCTCAGAGCAGGTACCCGGGGTCCAAAGGACACGCTATTCTCCTGCTCTTGTTTCTTGGTGGTAGGAGGTCGCCCTGTCTCTCTGCTCGTTTCTGTCTTTTATATCTCAAAAGAGAGTGACCTAAAACACAACCAAATCTTGTAGATTGAGTCCTGCCTCATTAGCATAACTGCCTCTAATCCTGCCTCACTGACATCATTAAAAAAACCAGAAAACTAAACCCATTGCCATTGAGTCAATTTCGACTCACAGCGACTCTACAGGACAGAGTAGATCTGCCCCAGAGGGTTTCCAAGAAGTGGCTGGTAGATTCGAACTGCTGACCTTTCTTTGGTTAGCAGCTGAGCTGTTAACCACTATGCCGCCAGGGCTAAGGCAGGATTTAGAACACATAGGAAAATCACATCAGATGACAAAATGGTGGACAATCACACAATACTAGGAATCATGGACTAGCCAAGTTGACACATATTATTTTTTGGGGGCACCATTCAATCCATAACAATGGGTAATTAAGCTGTCTGGTCCTGCTACTAAGATGCTTGTTGTGTCTGAAGATCTGGAAGTGTAAGTGGTGGCTTAGCTATACTAAATTAGAATTCCAGGACCTTATGAGGAATGTGCCCACATGAGAAATCTGATGTAGCTTAACTTTGGTACCTGCCCTTTGTCTCCTTCTTATTATTATAAGAATTACGAAGAAGATTATAAAATTATAAGCGTTGTCTTATGATTACTACTTCTACTATTACTATAGCCTTACTTACAGTTATTGTATGTTCTGGTTTAAACTGACAGTACTGTCCTTAATCACTAATAGCACCTGCTTTCACTTTAAAAAATATCCCAGTTTGTTCAACAACCGTCATGCTTATCCTTCTACTGTTTCTGCTGTCGCTGCCGTTGATGCTGCTGTTACTTTTAAAATCTGCCACCGAAATAATCATTGCAAAATTTAAAAACTTACATCAATCCACCTACACTTGAAAAATATTTTTACATATATTTTATTAGTAAATACATTAATTCCTTGGCCAATTAAAGTGCCATAAAGCCCATTTGCTCCATAGCACCATGGATGCCGACTTCTGGGTAAAAGTGAGAGTCTAGATGCATCTGACCCTAATTTATACAATGAACTCATCATATACCCAAATGACATCTCTAAATATTTTTTTCACCAAGATGTCCTTTGTTGTCTATAATATTGGGGATAAAACACATTCTTTCTCTCGCTCTCTCTCTCACACACACACACAGACACACACACACACACACGTATACACTCCAGCATTCAAAAAGAAATCTGGAAATAATCTAAATTCTTTACTTGGATTTCTTGAATAGCATGAGGAGTAAATAAGAACATTACTTCAAATCTCGCTTTAGCTTCCAACAAATTCCCTTGCATACCATACCAGTGTCTTTCTCCTCAGCACTTGCTGTTTCAACTCCTAAACTTGTCTCGGCCTGCACTTTTTTTGTTTTTGATTTTTTTCCTTTGCTTGTTTATGTTGATTCTGTGATACCGAAGCACCACAGATCTAGTCTGGCAAGATTAGACCCTCCCAGGAAGACCAGGGGAGAGGAAGAAGCTAAGCTGGCAAGGCATAATCTTCTGTAGCCAGCAGAGAGGGGGCAAAGCTGTTAACATTCACATATCAATAGTGTTGGTCCTATACCAACAGCTTCTATTAATTGGGAATTTTCTATATGCCTGGTGCTATAATAAAAGTTTGAAAAATTTCATCTAAATCTTACAATAACCCTTGATGTAGGTGCTCTTGACAGTCCCATTTTACACAGGAGAAAACTGAGGCTTACCAAAGGTAGGTAAGTTGTTCCAGTGGAAGAGCCAGACAATCTAGTAGTTTGAGTAGAAGGTTTATACTCGTGGTCAGTACTCAGTATGTGCACCGCAAACTTCAACCTATTGTCATTGGGATTGCTTAAAGGTAGTAAAAACCCTCATTTGGTGCTGTGAAGAAACATTCCCAGCTTTAAGTACAATGGCAGTGTTAGCAAAAAGTCCCTGAGTGATATGCACAGTTAATGCTCTTGGCTGCTTAACTAAAAGGCTGGCGATCTGAGTCCATGCAGCGGAACCTCAGAAGAAAGTCTTGACAAGCTACTTCTGAAAAATTGACCATTGAAAATCCTATGGAGCACAGTTCTACTCAGACACACATGGGGTTGCCATGAGTTGGAGTTTACCTGATGGCAGCTAGGTTATTTTAGGGTTAGCAAATGTTATTTCCCACTTTGAAAATCACTTGGATATGAATGGAGTATCTAGAGCTCTTTCTGATAAATGAGACCCAATCTGAAAATAAATGCATATGAATACAGGCTATCTGGAACACTTACATAAAAGTTAGCAGAACACACAGTAAGACTGGGCTATTTTTCATCCAGTTGGAAGGGGCTGTCATTGGCTGAGTTTAGGTGGCTGTTGCCAGAAAGACATCAACCTTTTTCAATTCTCAGACTATCTTTTATGAATGCCTGAAGGATATCGGATGAGCTGTCTGCTGTAAATCAATAATAATTTGCTTTAGATTAACGAGGAACTAGAACTGTTTCTAATAAATCTCCAAATACTTAGCATATTTTGAAAACCAGTCGTTTTATGAGAACTAGATTTCTTCTCTGCCCTAGGAAAATGTTAAGGGCATGAAGGGGGAGGAAGAAAAATAGTCAAACAGTTTGGAATGACAGAGAAATGTGAAAAGAGTGAATGAGAGTTATGTGCTTGCCAGGGTTTTGATTTGTAATCCCAGCTGTTCCGAGGCATGGTCCGTGGTTCAAAGTACTGTGACTTACAGTAAGTAAGATGCCACAGTGCCCTCCATGCGGGTACCTCGGCCAAGTTCAGTGGCTACTTAATGGCTGGTCAGAGTCTTCAATGTCCACTAAGGACTGGAATATATTGAAAATAGCTGAATTCTAGTCTAAATAATGGTCTCTCCATCCTGGCAATACTATGCAGCAATTCGGTAACTGAAGCATGTCTTGGAATGTGGATGGATGGGTCCCACTTTCTGTCTGGATCTTTTTTTTTTTTTGTATTTAGAATGCATCATGGGAAAAGAAAAATGTAGACCCAATTTATCCTTTAATTTAATACTTTTACAAGTCTATTTTTCCTGCAGGCTTTCTTTTGAAATTGGGAAAAGAAATCCATTGGGGTGGAGGGAAGGAGAGATATTTTTTCCCTAGATGTATCTAAGTGATTCGAATGTTATGCCAAAATCTTAGGAGTAATCTAGTGGTCAGTAAACTGCTAAACTCGCTGTTAGTCAGACAAAGAAAAGCAAACGGTTACTTGTGGAAACCCACCCCCTTGGCTCCTGGCTTATTTTGTGGAAGGAATGAAAATAGTACAGAATATTGTGGCGGGACAATAGTGTATTCTGAGTCAAGCTTCCTGTCTCTAACAAAGTTTTCTTTTTAGCAAGCCACAGTGAATGTACAAATACTAGTTTCTGGATATTCTAATGCACAAGAAACATTTTTTCATTATCTTTTTTTTCAACAATAAATAATAGGTGAGTATGTTCTTTTACTGGTAGCTTTTGGGAATGGAGTGATTTGTTAAGGAGTAGAAAGGACTCATTGATGTGATCCTGTACAAAACCAACTAAGAGTGTGTGGCAAAGATTTGCCCTTATCTGTGCTCTCTGCTTCTTGTTTGGGACAGAGCTGAACTGTATTTCCCTTACAGTTAGATCTGGTCATGTGACTGAGTTCTGGCCAACGGACTGTCAACAGAAATGATAGGTGCCATTTCCTGGCCTGGCTCATAAAACTCTCTCATGTACAATGTATTCTACCATTTTTCTCACATGCTGGCTGAATGATGAGACAAAGACCCCTAGGGCCTAGAGGAGGATACAGTCATAATACAGAAGGAGCCTGGGTCCCTGAATGAGCACACGGAAGATTACCGCATCAAAAACATTCATTCCTGGACAATGACAGACATGAGAATTAAAATGTAGTTGTGTTAAAGCACTGAGAGTTAAGGATTGATTTTCTAGCAACTAGCATTGTTCACCTTACTAAGACTGGGTTGGTTTATGTCCTCACCTCAAGTGATGGCTGGTTCGATGATGACAGTCCTCTTCTCTATGTTAGGCTGTCTAGGTTCTGGTCCTGGTCTGTGCCTGTTATTGTATATATGATTCCGGGCAGATAACTAGCTGTCCTCAATGTCCTCAGTTTTTCATCAGCAAAATAAAGTTTGATCTAAAGACTTCAAGATAAGTTAGGGTTCTTTGATGGCCATCTGGCAAACTTAAGCAAAAGGAATTTATCCTAAGGACACAGGTAGCTCACAGTATAATAGATGCCATTAAATAGCTAGAATGAGGGAAGATCCAGGAATCCAGGCAGCAAGAGGTAGTTCACAATCTTGTCATGGGTCATCTCTGGAATTTATCATAGATCTTTTCCTTTCTTGCGTCTTGGTTAGCTTTTGCTGTATAATAAACTACCCCGAGTCTTTGTGGCTTAAAACAACACCATTTATGTAACACACAATTTTGTGGGTTGACGACTTGGGCTGGGCTCAGCTAAACTGTTCTGCAGGTCTGGACCAGGCTCAGCTGATCTTGGCTGGGCTCATTCATGCATCTGCGGTAAGCTTCCATGTCATTCAGAGGCTGGTTGATCTACGATGTCCCAACTGGGATGACTTGTTTCTGTTCCATGTTGTCTTTCATCCTCCAGCAAGACAGCAAGGGTTTGTTCACATGGCAGTTGGGCAGGGGTCCAAAAATGTTGTATCAGTGTTCAAAGTCTCTAAGGTTCAGGCTCAAAACCTTCACAACGTCACTTCTGCCACAGTCTATTGGCCAGAGAAAGTCACAAGGCAGTTCAAATTCAAGGGATGGAGAAATAGACTCTACCTCTTGATGAGAGGAGCTACAAAATTCATATTTATATTGCAAAGTGTGTGGATACAGGCAGGGCTGAAGAATAGTGGCTGCTGTTGTGATTCAGCAAACCTTGCTCTGGTCATATGTCTACTACTTGGGTGGGGGTGGGCTGGTCATTTTCATACTCACCCTAAGAATAAACACAATGGGGGAAGTTAGTTCCCAAAAGGAAATTAGAATGAAGGAGAGATGAATACAGGACGACCAAAGCACAACAGTGTTGCTCACAGTTTTCTTCCCAGCTTTAAGAATCTAAGTCTCTGGTGACACTCTCTCTAAAGAATCCAAGGCTGCAATTTGAACCTAGTTTAGGGTCCAGGTTTATGCCTGAGTGTAGGGGTTATTTATTGAAGCATAATAAACCACTCTAAAACGTAGTGGCTTAAAATAATAATCATTTACTATAGCTCCCAAATGTAGGGATAAACTGGTGTGGGGTGGGAGGAGGTTAGGGTAGGGGGTGGGTATGAAATTCTGCCGATCTGGCCAAGGCCATCTGATCTTGCTGAGTTGCTTATGTGCCTGGGGTCAGCAGGTGTCCTTGCCTGGAACAGTTGGGACAGCTGCCACGATTGGGGCCCCTTTTCATGAGGTTTCTCATCTTCTAGCAGGCTAGTTCCTAAGAAGTGGTGGCAGAGTTCCCAAGAAGAGCAGAACACAGGGCAGGCCCCAGGGCACAAACACTTTTCAAGCCTTTGCTTTGTCACATTTGCCAATATCCCAGGGCCAAAAGAAGTCCCATAGCCAACTCAAATTCATGGGCTGAGGATTGGACTCCTCCTTTTTATGGGAGAAGTGGAGAATTGTGGGAAATGTTACAATCTACCACATGGAGACAAGGCAGTCTTGTGCCCTCCTCCCACTTCCACATCTGCTTCTTCAGTCTCCAGCTTCATGCCTAGGTAGTTGCAGGAGAAAATGGAGCTACCGAAGTGGTCAGGGAGCAGATGTGAACTGAAGGAAGAGATGGAGACAAACACCATGGGTGGAACTAACCGGACAAAGCCTTTGCTGTCATCCACCACCTTCTCTGGGGGCACAGACCCTGCATGGCTTTGCACAGAGGTCATCCAACTGGCACTTTTATCACACTCCTGGTCATCTGATTCCAACCCGTTGCTTTGCCTACCAGGAATAATATGTGTAATTCTGAATTCAATGAACTGAGGTTAAAGATATTAGAACTAGAAAAATAGAAATAGATAATAACAGATTTTCTTTTCCTCATAGGAAATGATATTTTGATTACAAAGCTAGGGAGATTTGGTTTTGACACCCACCACCATTAGCTCCATGTGTGATCTTTGGAAAACACAGAACTTCTAGAGCCTATTTTCTCATTTTCAGAGTGGGTTTAGTAATTCTTAATTATAAGGTTATTGTGATAACTACAGATTATAAAAGTAAGACACCAGCACCAGGTTTGCATATAGTAGGCACACAATAACTTTTTTGTAGACAGTGTTCCATTTGACTCCACAAAATAATGCTGGAGAACTACTTATCTTATAGCCTAACTTCCTTTTGGTTTCACTGCAGCCTTTAGAAGTATTGGTCATTAAGAATATCTTCACCATCTTTAGAAATTAAGGTTGGTCCAGGCCTGTTTGCAGCTAGTAACATTGGGGTGGCCACATCGTGTGCTTCTGATTCATCCTTTCTTATTGGTTGA
Organism: Trichechus manatus latirostris; assembly: GCF_000243295.1. Classification (NCBI taxonomy): domain Eukaryota; kingdom Metazoa; phylum Chordata; class Mammalia; order Sirenia; family Trichechidae; genus Trichechus; species Trichechus manatus. The sequence goes on from NW_004444040.1 coordinate 9,864,775, forward strand.
GCGGTGGGAATGTCATTCAGATTGCTAGTGTCACGCTGTCCCCATTGTTAGATACTGTCAGTGCCACTATTGACTACATCTAAGGAACATCCCACAGATTTACTATACGGTCTTCTTCTGGAAAATATTGTGGCTTTATAGAGTCCAAGGTGCCACTTGTCTGCAAAGGTTTTTGACAAATGTGTGTTGAGTGAATATTTGATTTAATGAATAGGTAAATGAATGATTTGGTGAAATTTCCTAGTTTCCTCATGATTGCATTAAAAACAAGAAATGTTTAATTAAATACAATGATCTAGCTCTGAAAGCTGCTAGAAAGGGTATTTAGGGGCAGGACTGTGGATGTAAACTATAATAAAATTCTGTGTTTGTTTGATATATTTTTTCTTGAACCTGTTTATCTTTTCACTCTGAACTAGCTCTTAAAAAAAATAATACCAGGGTGTGCTACCTGGGATGTAAAGCTGATTTTATTCGTTTGTCCTAAAACTGGCTGTATTGAGCTTTTGGGATTGTGTGCGGTGAGTGTGCCTCTTACTTTTCTAGACAACACTCTGATGACAGGTCTCTGATGGCTGTGCCCACCTTAGAATCCCAAACTGCAACTGAACTATGTTGCTGTTGTTGACTGCTATTGAGTTGGCCCCCGAATCGTGGCTACTCCATGCACAACAGAACAAAATGCTTCCCTGTCCTGGGCCATCTCCATGAGTGTGGCTCAAACTGTTGTGATTCATAGTTTTCAGTGGCTGATTTTCAGAAGTAGATCTCTAGACCTTTCTTCCTAGCCCATTATAGTCTGCAAATTCTGCTGAAACCTGTTCAGCATCATAGCAACACACAAGCCTCCACTGACAGACAAGTGGTGCATCAGGTACATCAGGTACATTGGCTGGAAATTGAACCTGGGTCTCCCTCATGGAAGGTAAGATTTCTACCACTGAAACACCACTGCCTTAACTAGAGCATAGGTAGGGATTAACAGAGTGTGCCTGAGATACTGCACTCCTTGCAACCACACACTCTGCCCCTGTCAGCACACCCTGCACTGTCATCCTTCAAGAGTGTTACAAGGATGTCCATTCACCCTCTCTACTTTGTTTTTTTAGGCTAAGGGCTCTAGAGAATTTTAGCCTACTTGTACTGTGTCCTATGCCCTCCACTCAGAAGTTGGAGGATAACACGCTCTGGAAGAGGGCAGTGAATGGTTAGCTTGGCCCGTTCTGAACCCAAAGCAACTGAGGTTTTATCAGGACATAGGGGATTCTGTTTGCCTAGTAGATCTCATTTAGAGTACCTGAAAGATGGACAAATAACTTCATCTAGATGCGGAAGACACCAAGAAATTTATAGCTGTGAAGGGGCACAAAAGTAGGGTGACCATATGGACTGGTTTGCCTGGGACAGTCTGGGTTTACATCTGTTGTCCTGTCATCCCATCTGGGTTAGCATTTGTCTCTGACTTTGTTTAAAGTAAAGAATTATTATCAATATCTGTATTAAAGTAATTTGGGATAGACTTGGAAGACCTTCATGTTGTACTTCCAGTTTCTACCATGGTCTTGCTTATAGTGTGTGAGACAAATGTTAAGTGAATAGAGTTCTCACTTTAAAAGAGATGACTGATTTTTATTTTCCTAACCCTTTCCAGATGCGTCAAAATCACCACATCCCTTTCAAAGATAGTATGCAAGGTACACTCAGACAGGAGTGGCTAGGGTTAGCTAACTTCCTCCAGATGCAGTCTGTGATGGAGAACTCAAGGCAGCTGGCCCTGCTGGATACTCGGTGGAGAATCCAGCTGTGCCCTGGCTCATGGGACAGGCTGCATGAGGCTTCCAAGGCATGATTCAAATAGGAGATTAGCTAAGGTAATCGATTATTTTTTCTCATCTAGCTTATGGAATTTTAGTAAAGATTTTTGAAGTTCATTCTAATGAAGGTGAACTACTTTTTGTAAATAAATTTTCTGAATTTGGTTGCATCTTCTTCGAAATCAGTAGGAAATATTTAAATCAAGTATTCAATGGATGAAATATAAAGCAAAATTTTCAAAGCTTTGGAAGCTTGTAGGGACCTGAATTTATTAATAACAAAGTTTACAGACAGGAAGACATTTAAATTTACTTCTACACATTATACATATTAAACAATGAGAGCTCAAATGATGTGCAAGACATCCATTTGAAATTCTATAATTACACTATAAAATAACTACTCATGGGAAGAATCTGTTGATAGAGGTCCTATTTTTAACTGGATAAAACTGGTTTTAACTGGATTCTATACATTGAAAATAAAAAGAAATCGAGAAGATCTCTGATTTTGTATCATCTAAGTTTGGCAAAATATTTAAAATAACCATCGATAAAATTAATTTTTGACAAGTTTTGCTTGTAAAGATATCTGCCTAAGAAAGATACTCTGAAGAGAGGCAAAAATTCAGTACCTGTGAAAATATTTGGGCCAAAATATATATATTTTTCAATAAAATAATAGCACTGAATTGATAATAGCCTTCACTTAGCAGAATTTACGGTGAGCTTGGCAGGTATCACAGCAAATATTAAGAGATTTTTCTTTAAAAGACTGAAAAAATTCACATATTCAATAGTACAATTTTGCACAAGATCTTAGGCCATTTTTAAAACAAGAAAAATAATGAGATCACATTGAAATAAAAAATACCATTTAGAGAAATATCAGTAATATGGTATTAGATATGGTTAATCAACTTATTAAAGTGTATAACTATATGCTAAGAAAAATTGTTTTGCTTATGTTATTTTTAAATGTTCAGATAATCAATATTAAATTTTAAAATTTTGTTTTAATATGTTAAATGCTTTAAATATAAAAAATAGTTTTTGACCAGAACTATTTTATAGTTCTACCAATAAATTAAAACCAATATGTTAGTTAACTAAAAAATATTTCAAAATATTATGTACTTTTGTTTTTAACACCTCTACTCCTCAAAATTGTCCCATGTTGGACGATAAATTTCATGGTCGTGCTTTACAAGGATAAATTATTCACTGTCTGGATGAGAAATTTCAAGAAGGCTTGTTGCTATTGTCCCTGTCTTAATATAAAATTGGATTGATAGATGTAAAGTGAGCTCCTCCTACCCAGCTGAGAAAGAGACAGTGCTGTGTAATCCTCATATGCCTGGGCACACAATAAAACTACATTTATCAGCATCCCTTGAAGTCAGGTGATGTCCTGAACTGAATTCTGGCCAGTGGAATGGAGGCAGAAGTGATGTATACTACATCCAGGTCTGGTCCCTAAAATGTCTTACGTGACCATCTTGCATGTATTCTCTCTTTTCTTGCCTAACGGATGGATGGGAACAATCCAGCCAAGGACTTGGAGGTCCTAAAAGATGGCAGTGCCATTGACAGGTGGACCTGGGTCCTTGAATGATTGGAAGAAAACTCTTACTGCAGACTTACATTGAGCTATGGCATGAACACTAAACAACCGTGTTTTGTGTAAAGCCACTAAGATTTGGGGGTGTTTGTTACAACAGCAAAGATTGCTTGCCCTGATTAATATGCCATCCAATTTTCTCCCAGGAAAATGCAATTTAGGCTTAACTTCTCTGACCGATTTGTCTTCTTCTTGTTCAACCCCTATGTTACTTGGTAATGCTTTGGTTTAAAAGATTTCCAGAAACTGAAGAATATGCCAGAGGCTCAGTGGTTAAACATTTGGCTGCTAGCCAAAGGGTCAGCAGTTCGAATCCACCAGTCTGCTCCTTGGAAACCCTATGGGGCAGTTCTACTCTGTCCTATAGTGTTGCTATGAGTCAGAATAGACTCGATAACAACAGGTTTATTTATTTTTTTAAAAGAATGTGCTTACCATCAAACCAACTAATTATGAAAGAGTCGATAGGCATTTGTTCTTTTGGGACAATGTCTGAATTATCTCTTTGTAATAAAAATACATTACATAGGCAGTAATATTATCTATCATATATTGATATATAAATCATATATTGTCATGCAAAACATTGTGCTAAGTACATCTATAAACACAATTCTCATAGCAACCGTTTGAGGTAGATACTTTATTAATCCCATTTGATAGATGTGGACACAGAGGTTTAAAGGGCTTACATAACTTGCTGAGGTCAAATATGTGGAAACTGGCGGAGCCGGGATTTGCACACAGGTATACTGTATTCAAAAACCTGGGCCCTCAATCATGATATAAACTATAGTAGAGACATTCATTGTCCGTTCCTAAGCCCCTTAAATCTCACCATGATAGATGATGATGATGATGATGATGGTGATGATGATGATTACGATAGGAGGAGAATCGACATTTTTGCACACTCACTATTTGTCAGGCCCTGCACTCTGTACTTTGTGTGCGAGAGCTTATCAAGTCTTTACAACCGTTATATTAGATAGGCATATGTTACTGTCTATTATATGTATGCCTAGTGTATCTCGTATCTACACTAAGCATTCAATAAATATAAGTCAATCTAACTGCGGCTTATGGAGACTAAGTCACTGGTACTTTGTGGAACATTCTTTCAAAGAAAGTGCATGGGACACTGTAAGTCTTTCTGCTTCAGTCTGCGCAGATTGCAGCCCTTCTCTTCAAGGAAAAAAATGGAAAAGGGGTGAGGTCAAGACAGTAGAGGGGAACCCTGTGATCCTCCGAAGTTAAAGTAACCCTAACCCCTAAATTAAGGGATCAGAGTTATCACAGTGTCAAAACTAGATGTTCCCATTACATTAAGAAAGAGAGGCTGTACACCCACATTCCCCTCCCCACCGACACACACACACACACCACCTTGCATTACTTTGAGGAATCAACAGAGAACTCAATTCCTCTGACATTGAGGTGGCATGGCTTGGCTTTCGGAGCTGGTCACAATCTTTACACTAACTTTGAGCCAGGAGGGAAAAGCAGCAGACGCAAGGAATGAGAGCTGGTAGCTACGTAGTCTGGTTCAACCTCCTCTACCACCAAAAATGATGGAAAGAAAACCAAAAAACAAAAAGAGAAGAAAGAGAAAAACAAAACCTGAGACAGAAGGTAGGAGGAGACACGGGGGCAGCTCCAGCTTTCAGTGAGCCGGCTCTCTTCCACTTCCTTTCGATTGTCCGGGAAAGCTAAGAAAAGTAAAAAAACAAGGCTGTGACGCCGTGAAACGGGCCCCGTGGAAACGTTATGTTAAACAATCGACCTGTGGGTGAATTGTGAAGGGCGTTAATGTGCGACACCCCGATAAAGAGATTTGCACGAACGCTCACAAAGCATTTAATATTTAAATATGGATCCAAGTTTGTTCGGCACAACAGTATATAAATATAACTAAGGTGGGGTGGAGAATGAGATTTGGAAATCAGCCGATTTTAAGGAAGCCAACACAAACACTCCAACAAATGCAGCATTTTGCACAAGCTTTTGTGTTCATTATCTAGTTGCTGGCATGAGCTCATAAAAACAGAAAAAGGCTATGAAGTGTACTGGTTGAGACAGTGTATACCCTGAGTGGTAATAAAGTATACTGTTTATCTGAAAACAACCTTCTCATTACGTACGTTGCTTTTTCTGGAAGGCAATGGTCTTATTTTGTTTCACGATGGTGTAGGAGTCTGGTGAAGTGTACAATATTTGGGGAGGGCTTGAATTTCTTTCAATGGCTATTTCATCATGAGATAGTTCAGAGGGGCTAAAGTCCCTAAACTTGAAGGATTTTAAGCTAGATTTTTAATATAAAGGAATATGTTTTAGCCTCTTTAGCCAATTCACACTTCATGAGAGGGTATTTCATAACAGACTAGGCAGGCCATATAAAATTAAGTAAAGCTGGATCTGGTGACTAAAAATATTTGGCAGAATTCCCTGGTAAGCCACATTTGAACATTTTTAATATATATTACAAGGCAGAAAAGAATAATTATCTTCCATTGAAGTTCCCAAGTACAAGAAATGTGTCTGTAGAACCCTTTCAAAGAAAACTGTCCACGTTGCCAAACTGTCGTGCTTGGGACAGTGTCCTCCCCACTGTGGCTTGTGGTTAGCTCATCACAGAAAAAGCAGGTGGGGCCCAGACATTACCCTGTGTTTCATGTGACTGCTACCTTGATCAAAGTGGTTCTGCCAAGGTCTGGGAGATACTTGGCTTAGAAGTCTCCAGAACAAAAACTGTTCAACTTTGTGGATTTCAAACACGGAGACTTTGGGAACACAAACTATCTTGCATGACTATCTCTCAACTTTACTTCTATCCTGGGCTTTTGATTTGGAATAAATCACTTCTTTCTCAGGAGAAGGTTGTCGTTCATGCGAAGCACTCACATTTGTCCAATGCATTGCGTTTCTGAGGCCAGTGTCTGTTTTAGTTTTGGTTCCCTAAAATGCGTTTTCTCGGGTAAGAATTTGGGTGGAAGTAGATTGTTTGGGTGCTGATCCCAGGAAGCACATTGAGGGAGTAGGGGAAAGTGAGAAAGTGAATGGAAGAAGGCCAATCAAGGGTTGTGAAGGAACAAATTACCTCATGGCAACAGGGGCTCAATCCTGCTGGAGACCCTCTGTGGCACTGTGTAAAACGCAGCTGAAAATTGTCCCTCTGAGGGTGAGACCTGCGGGACACTTATCCACCAACTCTGGTCCCTCATGTGTACAAGGTTACTTCTTGGTGTTAATATAAAAGTCCCACTGAGACTTTTCAGTTGCCTTAGGTTGTTAGAGCTTTCTCCCACAGTCGGAGAACGCCCTCAGGCAGAGAGAGACAAGGGGAACTGGGTCAATCTGTGGGGGAGGCTTTGCAGGCTCCCTGGAGATGGGCCACGTGGATATTGGTGGGACCCTGGGGATGCCGGCTACAGTCACCATCTCTGTCATGTAAGACAGGCTCCTTGCAAAGGAAAATGCTTTTATTTTTGATAGGCATCCCAATCCAGCTTTTTTTCCCATAGTGTAATTCTTCCTAGTCTTTTGTAGCAACTGAGAAACTATAGCCTTTCATGTCCTTAGTTGCTGATAGAAATAATAATTATAGAATTGATCACTTATTGAATGCCTACCCTATGTCAAACACATTAACCTGTTTAATCCTCACATCAGCCTTATTGCTGTTGTTAGGTGCTGTTAAGTCGGTTCTGACACATAGCGACCTTAGGTACAACACAACGAAACACTGCCCAATTCTGTGTCATCTTCATGATCATTGTTATGTTAGAGCCCATTGTTGCAGCAGCTGTGTCAATCCATCTTGTTAAGGATCTTCCTCTTTTTTGCTGACCTTCTACTTTACCAAGAATGATGTTCTTCTCCAGAGACTGGTACCTCCTGATAACATGTCCAAAGTACTTGAGCCAAAGTTTCACCATCGCCATCCTCGCTTCTAAGGAGCATTGTGGCCGTACTTCAAGCAAGACAGATTTATTCATTCTTCTGGCAGTCCATGATATATTCAATATTCTTCGCTGACACCATAATTCAAAGGCATCAATTCTTTGGTCTTCTTTATTCATTGCCCAACTTTCACATGAATATGAGGTGGTTGAAAACACCATGGCTTGGGTTAGGGGCACCTTAGTCCTCGTGATGGTTAAGGTTGTGTGTCAACTTGGCTGGGCCCTGATTCTCAGTGGTTTGGCAGTTATAATATAGTCTGGCAGTTATGTAATGATGTAATAAACTCCATGATGAGATCTTCTATTAGCCGCCAACCATTTGAAGGGGAGTTTCCTTAGGGGTGTGGCCTGCCTCCAGCATATAAATGAATGTTCCAGCAAGGCTTTTGCTCTGGATCCTGCATTTGGCTCGTCATCATATGACCTCTGGTTCTTACGACTTGAGCTAGCAGCTTACCTGCTGATCTTGGGATTCATCAGTCTCTGCAGCGACGTGAGTCAGGAGAAGCCCCCGGCCTGATGCCTGACCCACGAACTAGGGACTTGCCGTTCTCTACAACCGTGTGAGCCATTTTCTTGAGATAAATCTCTCTCTCTCTGTAAATATATATACATATATATATGCTTCATATAAATATATGTACGTATATATGTATATATGTGTGTCTGTATATATATATATATACATATATATATGTATGTATGTATATATGATTCACTGGTTTTGATTCTCTAGAGAACCCAACCCAAGACAGTCCTCAAGGTGACATCTTTGCTTTTTAACCCTTAGAGAGATCTTTTGCAGTATATTTTCCTAATGCAATACATTGTTTCATTTCTTGACTACTCCTTCCATGGGCATTGATTGTGGATCCAAGTAAAATGAAATCCTTGACAACGTCAATATTTTCTTTATGTATTATGATGTTGCTTATTGGCTCAGTTGTGAAGATTTTTGTTTTCTTTATGTTAAGGTGTAAGTCATACTGAAGTCTGTAGTCATTGATTTTCATCAGTAAGTGCTTCAAGTCCCCTTCACTTTCAGCAAGCAAGATTGTGTCATCTGCATATCGCAGGTTGTTAATGAGTCTTCTCCAATCCTGACATTTGTTCCTCTTCATATAGTCCAGCCTCTCAGATTATTTGCTCAGCAATACAGATTGAATATGTATGGTGAAAGGAAACAACTCTGACACACATTTTTCCTAATTTTAAACCATGCAGTATCTCCTTGTTCTGTTCAAACAACTGCCTCTTGGTCTATGCACAGATTCTGCAGGAGCACAATTAAGTGTTCTGGAATTCCCTTTCTTTGCAATGTTATTCATAATTTGTTACGTCCACACAGTTGAATGTCTTTGCGTAGTCAACAAAACACAGGTAAACATCTTTCTGGTATTCTCTGCTTTCAGCCATGATCCACCTAAAATCAGTAATGATATCCCTTCTGAATCCTCTTCTGAATCTGGCTTGAATTTCTGGCAGTTCTCTGTCGACGTACTGCTATAACTGTTTTTGAATTATCTTCAGCATAATTTACTTGCATGTAATATTAATGATATTGTTTGATAATTTCCACATTCCATTGGATCATATTCCTTTGGAATAGGCATGTATATGGATCTCTTTCAGTTGTTTGGACAGGTAGCTATCTTCCAAATTTCTTGGCATAGATGAGTGGGCACTTCCAACACCGCATATTTGTTGAAACATCTCAACTGGTATTCTGTCAATTCCTGGAGGTTTGTTTTTCACCAATGCCTTCAGTGCAGCTTGGATTTTTCCTTCAGTACCATCAGTTCTTGATCACATGCTACCTCCTGAAATGGTTGAATGTCAACCAGTTCTTTTTGGTACAGCTTCTCTATGTATTCCTTTCATCTTCTTTTGATGTTTCCTGTGTTGTTCAATATTTTGCCCATAGAATCCTTCAGTATGGCAACTCAAGGCATGAGTTTTTACTTCAATTCTTGCAGCTTGAGAAATGCTCAATGTGTTCTTCCCTTTTGGTTTTCTAACTCTAGGTCTTTTCACACGTCATTATAATACTTTACTTTGTCTTCTTGAGCTGCCCTTTGAAATCTTTTGTTCAGCTCTTCTACTTCATCATCTCTTCCATTCACTTTAGCTACTGCATATTCAAGAGCAGGTTTCAGAGTCTCTTCTGACATCCACTTTGGTCTTTTTGTTTTTTTCTTTTTTTAAATGACCTTATGCTTTCTTCATGTATGATGTCCTTGTTGTCATCCCACATGTCATCTGAGCATCCATCATTAGTGTTCAATGAGTCAAATTTGTTCTTGAGATGGTCCCTAAATTCAGGTGGGATATGTTCAAGGTCGTACTTTCACTCTCGTGGACTTATTCTAATTTTCTTCAGCTTCAACTTGAACTTGCATATAAGCAATTGATAGTATGTTCTGCAGTTGGCCCTGGCCTTGTTCCAACTGATGATATTGAGCTTCTCCATTGTCTCTTTCTACAGATGTAATTGATTTGTTTCCTGCGTGTTCCATCTGGTGAGGTCCACATGTATAGTTAGCATTTATGTTGTTGGAAAATGGTGTTTGCAATGAATAAGTTGTTAGTCTTACAAAATTCTATCATGCTATCTTCCACATCATTTCTATCACCAAGGCCATATTTTCCAACTATTGATCCTTCTTCTTTGTTTCCAACTTTAGCACTTCAATCACTATTCATTATTAATGCATCTTGATTGCATGTTTGATCAATTTCAGACTGCTGAAGTTGGTAAAAATCTTTAATTTCTTCATCTTTGGCATTAGTAGTTCATGCGTAAATTTGAAAAATAGTCATATTATCTGCTCTTCCTTCTAGGTGTATGGATAGTATGCTGCCACTGATAGCATTGTATTTTAGAATAGATCTTGAAATGTTCTTTTTGATGATGAATGCGATGGCATTCCTCTTTAATTTGTCTTTCTCAGCATAGTAGACCGTATAATTGTCCAATTCAGAATGGCCAATACCAGTCCATTTCAGCTCACTAATGCCTAGGATATTGATATTCAAGCATTCCACTTTATGTTTGACAACGTCCAATTTTCCTTGATTCATACTTTGTACATTCTATTTTCTGATTATTAATGGATGTTTGCAGTTGTTTCTTCTTATTTTGAGTCATGCCACATGAGCAAATGAAGGTCTCAAAAGCTTTACTCCATGCATGTCATTAAGATCGACTCTTCCCCAGTCATATTTTGAGTGCCTTCCAACCTGAAAGGCTCATCTTCTGGCACTATATCAGTTAATGTTCCGCTGCTATCCATAAGGTTTTCACTGACCAATTTTTTCAGAAGTAGGTCCTTCTTCCCAGCCTGTCTTAGTCTTGAAGCTCCACTGAAACCTGTCCACCAATGAGTGTCCCTGCTAGTATTTGAAATACCAGTGATATAGCTTCCAGCATCACAACAAAATGCAAGCCACCATATTATGACAAACTTACAGATGAGTGGTGGAACAGCCTTATGTAAGCATTATTATCTTTTTTTGATCAGGGAGGAAGTTGAAGCTCAGAGAGTTTACATTTCTCAATGAGAAGTGTCAGGATTTGAACCCAGGTCTCTCTGAATTTAAAGACCAAGGCTTAGCCATTAAAAGTCGACATTGCTTATGCAAATTGGGAGATGTGTGTTTCTGCCAGATATAAGGAACTCTTGGGTGAGTAGGAATGATTGACGTAGAAGCTGGCCTCCAAGATGGTCCAGTGATCCTAATTTTCTGGTATCCTGGCCCTTTTATAGTCCTCTCACAATGAATCAAATCTGACTTGTATGGTCAATAGAATACTTTAAGAGTAATGACACGTGATTTCTGAGGAAGCATTGCAGCCTCTTGGTTTGCCTACTCTGTGGAAGCCAGCTGCCATTTCAAGAGGACACTCAGGTAGTGCTGTGGAAAGGCCCAGGTGGTGAGGACTGAGGCCTCCTGCCAGCCACAAGCACCAACTTGCCAACCATACAGTGCGCTACCTTGGAAGTGCATCCTCCAGACCTAAGCGAAGTTATTAGATGACTGCAGCTCCAGGTAACATCTACAAAAGATTGCTGAGAGAAATTAAGAAAGATTCAAATACCGGGTGATATATACCATGTCCATGGACTGGAAGAGTCAATAATGTTAAAATGTCCATATTTCCTAAATCGTTCTCTATGTTCAACAGAATTTCAGTCAAAACCTCATGGAGATTTTTACTAGAAATTGACAATTAGATTTTAAACTTTGTATGAAAATGCAAAAGACCTAGAATATTCAAAAGAATTTCAAAAAAGAACAAACAGGACTTACTGTACCTGATTTCAAGACTTAGTCTAAAGATACAATAATGAAGGCAAGTTACTGGTGTAAAGATAGACATATGGACCAATGGAGCAGACTAGAGTCCAAAAATACATATAGAATGAATTGATTTCTGACAAGGTGGCCATATAATTCAATGGAGAAAAGATAGCCTTTTAAAAAAATCATTCTGGAAAAGTTTGACATCTTCATAGAAAAAGGATGGACATCAGCACTTATCTCATACCACATATAAAAATTAGCTCAAACTGGATTATACACTTAAACATAAAAGACAAAAATATAAAACTTCCAGAAGAAAATATGGGAGAAAAATCTTCACAACCTTGGCGTAGGCAAAGACTACTTACAGATGACTCAAAAACATTATTTTTAAAAGGAAAAATGGGTTAATTGTATAACATCAAACTTAAAACCTTCTACTCTTCGAAAAAGGAGCCCTGGTGGCTCAGTAGTTAAGCACCAATCTGCTAAACAAAAGGTCAGTGGTTCAAGCTCACCAGCTGCTGCATGGAAGAAAGATGTGAGAGTCTGCTACCATAAAGATTACAGCCTTGGAAACCCTATGAGGCAGTTCTACTCTGTCCTACAGGGTTGCTATGAGTCAGAATCAACTCCACGGCAATAGGTTTTGTTTGTTTTTTTGGTTACTCTTCAAAAGATATTTTAAATAAAAAGTATAGACAAATCCTGACTATGAGAAAGTATATCTGCAATACATATGTCTGACAAAGGACTTTTATCTAGAATATTTAAAGAACTAATACAACTCAATCAGAAAGCAGACAACCCAATAAAAATAGGCAAAAGACATTTCAGAAGAGAAGATATAGAATTGAGCGATAGCCTATGAAAAGATGTTCTATATTATTAGTCATGAGAGGAATGCGGATTAAAATCATAATAAGATATCACTACTCATCCACCAGAATGATACATTTTAAAAGACTGACAATATCAATTGAAATACAATGGGAAATAATAATTTGTTTGTCATTTGAGGCTCACTCTTCTTTTGTTACACGGTGATTTTGACTTGCAGAGTTCATGGATTTATACAGCTGTAGGCTGTCTCAGAAGGGTTCCTGAAATGTGTCTAAGAATGCAGTATTGTGTGTGACAGAGAGAGAGCTGTGGGGTAGTTTTTTTGTTTTTCTTTTTACTTGAGAAAGGATATTTGAAGTGTTTAATTAGGTCTGGCATGAATCATTGCTAATGCCAAACCCAAAGGGAAATAGGACTAGGATGAACGATTTCCTCATCCAGCTAAAATTCCAGGACTCAGATTTTCTTCCTTCAAAGATAAAACATGTGAAGCTTCCTCTTTTTGTAATCATCACTCTCAAACTCTCAGAAAAATCTATTTTGTTTCTTGGGACAAAAATTTTCAACACCTAGGGAGAAGGTCAAACCTTCTAGATCACACCTTTAGTAAGAGTTACAAAATCCTAAACATCTCATTCATTTTGTGGTAGCTGGTCAAAGGAATATCCCCATAGTTTCCTCTAGTGTCATGGATGTACATTTCATATATTGGACATTCTCTTCTATTATGTGCTTACCTCGATGTTGAATTGCAACTCTTTTAGAAGCTAAAAAAGAACAGAGACTACTTATGTGGATAGATGAAAAAGACATTGCCTTGCTTGATAAAAATAACCAATAAAATATGGAATGAGAAGTGAAGAGATAGTGAGGCAGGCAGGTAAGTTGATCACAAACGCCAGTGAAAACTGAAGTCCTGGAAAAGGCAGAAGAAAACCCTAGAGAGATGAGACAAGGGAATTTCCAAAGAGTGGAAAGCCAGTGATGGCAAGACCATTCATGTGGGTGTTCAGCCAGCCTGATTTAGAAGTGGTTATATGCCAGGCACTGGGCCAGACCCCCTTGAAAAAGTCAATATTTCATCTGAACACTGTGGCAGCCCAACGAGTAGGAATTGTGTCCCCTTCTAGACAGGAAACTTGCCTGCTCTGTTCTCTTCTGTATCCCCAGAACCTAGAACCATGATCAATAAATATAAATTTTACAGTTGAGGAAATAGATGTTCAAGAAGATTTAAATGAGTTGCTCAAAATCATACAGCTAGCAAATGACACAATGGCAGAATCCAAGCCCAGGTCTCACAGATTCAATGTTCAAAACTCCTCTACAGCCACCTGCCATGTTGGATACTGTTAGGCAGGTTTCTCCCCAGTTAACTTGGTATAGAGAAAAAGCATGAAGTTGGTAATTTATATGCCATGACTTCAGAGATGGTAGGAAAGCCTTGCCACTCATAAAAAGGAGCTCTCCTAATTTGCTTGCTGTTGCCTGACATTTCACTATGTCAGTGATTCTCAGTCTTGGTGTCACAACAGAATCATCAGTGGTCCTTTAAAAATCTTGATGCCTGGGTTTCACCTCCAGTTCTTCTGATATAATCCTGCTGGGGTGTTGCCTAAGAACCACTGCTGTGCTAGGAGACACGGTGCCTTGATGCCTTGATTCCACAGAATAGGGTACTCTTGTGCTGCTGAACTCTGAACATTCCTCAGATCACAAGCACTGGAGCCAGATCGTAGGCTTACACATCTTATCATGAGCTCTGGAGGAAAGTTCATCAGTCTTTTCTGGACTTTTGAGAGGGCGGTGGAGTTAACATACATGCTGCTAAAACGAGGACTCTAGAGTCTGGCTTCCTGCATTCAGATCCTGGCTGCATCATCCACTGGCCCTTTGACTTCAGCCAAATTGCCTAAACTCTCTGAACCTCAATTTTTTCAGTCCCCAATGGGTGTGATATAATTCTCTGTGAATAAGTCTCACTCACAAAATTATTTGAGGAACAGATGAGATAATTTCTGTAAAAGAGAGTTCCCAGCAAAGGTTAAAAATTTAATCAGTGTTACTGCTTATTATGAAGAACTCACATATTTGATATCTGGTATTTTTTCCCCTCATTTTATGATGAGACAAATTTCTGTAGCATTATACTCAGATCTACTATGTGTGGCATATACTGCCATGGGTTTCTAATAGTTGAAAAACTGCTGAGTGGTTAGTTTTAAAAGGGCACGAAAATAAAGTGGGTAATGGCGTGGGGTGGGGGAGGTGGGACATGGGGAACAGAGTCGGGTGTGTGTGCGCACACCTGTGCACACACGTGTGTGTATGAAAATGGAGAGAATAGAGCAGAGAGAATGGACAGGGCTCCAAAAGGCACTTACTAAAATATGGGAATTTGAGGGAATTTTTTTCGATTTCCTGAACTTGACACCAGACGGAAACAGAAGCTTCGAGAAGAAACCAAAAAGCAAAGATTTAAAGCATCTTCAGAAGGAAGAGGGCTGCCACCCAGGATTGAAAGGAAGCTTGGCAGAAGAGATGGAGAGAAGAAGAAAGAATGAACCTTGGAATCAGCCAGAAAGAAAGAGAATTCAGAGTAAGAACGTGAAGGCCAAGACTTCAAATATTTATTTTTTTATGCTGCTACATAAAAAGTTAAACTTGGAGAAAAAGCACTTTTGGATTTATATTCTGAATCATTTCTGAAAAGGAAAAAGTCCATCTTTGAATTGTGTACAGGAGCTACAGAAAATGGAAGCTGCCTAATGGTGAATCTCAAACTCACCACCACATTTCCTTCCAGAATTGAGAGCTGCCTGCATCCCCCAAAGTACTAGCCATTAGGTACTGAAATCTACCCTGGAGAGCTTGCAAGTCTGTTTACCACACTCCCCTGTGGCCGATGTCATACCTCCTGCGGTGGAGAGGGAGGACTGCCTTGACCCAGCTGCAGAGAGCTCTGAAGAGTGAGGCCACCTGCCCAAGGGAATGAGCTAAGATCCCACGATAATGGTGCAGCTGGAGGTCTGGCAGGGGTCCATAAGGGTCACCCTGGATGGTTTTTGTCTGGCAGAAGGGTGTGTTGTCCATGCACCTTGGTGTGGGAATTGATAATGTTCATAGCTCATTCCCAATTATGTTCATTCCATTTGCTGAGGAATTCCTTTAAGACTTAGTCAGAGTGAAGCATTTTGACTATTCCTTCTGTGTGCAAAACATAGGCCCCCACTCTCACTGGGAGGGAGAGTTAAGCTTTTCTCCATCATTTGCCAAGTTTAAAAATCTATGCTGTAAGATTGGTGTCTCCTTTGCCAAGCCCTCTACTCCCTCAAAATTTCTCTGTACCCTTCTAGAATGGGTTAAAACAAAAACAAAAAACCAAAACAAAACCCTTTGCTGTCGAGTCAATTCTGACTCATAGCAACCCTATAGGACAGAGTAGAACTGCCCCATAGGATTTCCAAGGAGAGCTGGTGGATTCGAACTGCTGACCTTTTGGTTAGCAGCTGAGCTCCTAACCACTGCACCACCAGGGCTCCTAGAATGGTTAAAGAAAACCCAGAAACAAACCTGTTGCTGTTGAATCAATTCTGAGTCATGGTGACTCCATATATGTCAGAGTAGAATTGCACTCTGTAGGGTTCATAATGGCTGTAAGCAGATTGCCAGCCCTTTTTTCCGTGGTGCCACTAGGTGGATTTGAACCACCAACTTTTGGGTTAGTTGTTGTTGTTGTTAGGTGCCATTGAGTTGATTACGACTCACAGCGACCCCATGTGACAAAGTAGAACTGCCCATAGCGTTTTCTAGGCTGTAATCTTTAAGGGAGCAGATAGCCAGGTCTTTCTCCCACAGAGCCACTAGGAGGATTTGAATTGCCAACCTTTCTGTTAGCAGCTGAGAGCTTTTGGTTAGAAGCTAAGAGCAAACCATTTACACCACCCAGGGACCCCTACAATGGGTAGGAGTGTGCAGTGTGCAGCAGCCTTTAGGGATTCCTCCATTCTCTTCTCTCCCTATTCAGCACCCCACTCCACACAGGGTTAAGAAAGCCAATTTGGGTCCCTTAATGCTTTAGAGTCTCACTTTTCACCCCACCCACCACCTCCATGGCTCCCAATGGGATTAGCTCAGAGAAAAGGAAATCTCCAAGGAGTGCCCACAAGCCAAGGGCTGAGCCCCCTCCCTGGTGCCACTGGGTCGGCTAGCCTACATTTTTTTGAAGTTATACTTTTTTTTTTTTAATATGACAGTTTAGGCTTGAAAACCAGTACATTTGGAAATATAAACTAGATGAAAACAAGCTATAATGAAATTGAAAAAAAAAATAACGTATCAGTTTACTGCTGACTGAAAATCAAGACCAGATGAGACTGTGAGGCTCTGGGCATTCAATTTACTGGAGGAGGTCACTGCTTGGCGAAAACCAGGCCCAGCCAGCTTGGGCTTTCCATCAGCAGTGTTTTGTTTATTTGTTTTTGCCCTTCCTTAGTTTGTGGGGGGAAGTAATGAACCCACTTGTTTGAAGTTCTTTCTGCCTTTATATATCATTGTGTGCTTTGTTTCATTTCACTTAATTTGGAAAGAGGGGGAAGGAAGGGCATCAAAGGCCAGTCCGAGAACACAGTTTGTCTAGGGACCAAAGAGGGAAGAAGTGTCAGTGGGCAGGCTGGATACTCAAGGAAAGGAAATGGTAGAAGGAGTAGACTGCTCCTCCCAGGACTACAGAATATTGGATCTTACACAGTCACGCCATAGGGTGGAGAAAAGCAAAATGGCGTAAGAGTATCAAACAGAGCTACTACTCCCAGTGTGGGCTATGGATCAGCAGCTTCAGCATCACCTGGGAGCTTATTAGAAATGCAAATTCTCAACCCGCACCTCAGATCTTCTGAATTAGAATATCCGTGATTCTTTTGTTTAGAAGTTATACTTTGGCAGTCCAAAGGCTATTTTCAGTTGGTAGGCCTGTTTTGTTTGGGCTATTAAGTATTGGCTTACAAAATATTTTTCAAAAATTAAATTTGTTGAGGCGGGGCCAAGATGACAGAGTAGTCAGACACCTCTGGTGGACGCTTTTACAACAATGACCCAAAAAAACAAGTGATTCGATTATATATGGCAATCCTGGGGCCCTGAACATCAATGGCAGAGGTGAGGAACTGGACTGAGTGGCAGGGGGCAGGAGAGAAGATTTGGAAGCAGTGAGGAGTTGCCAGACCTGACTCAGCGAGAGCCTGAGTCATTCAGGCCTGATCAGCTCAGGGGTGAGGGGTGAGGCAGGAAAGCAGCTGTGCTTGGGAAGCATGTTTTCTGCATTGAGAGACCCAGCACCAGATACTCTACACGACTACCCAGAACCAGTGAGAAGCAGCCCTCCACGAGAGATAAGTACTTGTGTACGGCTTATTGCGCAGATCAAAAACACCCCCCTTAGGGAGAAACTTCTCTCCCATTTACCTCTCCGCTCCCTGTTCTGCACTGGGTCCCGGACCGGCTTCAGCAATTGCTGAGTCCCCTGGGCCAGAAGTAGGATCTGTCACATGCCCAGAGCCATTCTCCCTGCATTGGAGAATGAACAAATTAACAAACAGGGAAAAAATAAACTTCTGGCTCCCCCAAGCCAGGAACCCAGGGTAGGCACAGCTCCTTTGCCTCGGCATAGACATAAGGGATCCAGGGACTTTGAGTGCCTTTCCTCCTGCATAGACTTGTGTGGGCCCATCTCAACAGTTTAGGCCATAATTACTGCGATACAACTGGGTATATACAGGAACTCTAACTTCAACTGTTTCAGCTGTGAAGTGGCAGGTTCATGACATTTGACACTGCTCTGCCCATTAAGCAGAGTCTTCATCTACCCACATCAGGGGCCCGAACTGATGGCTCCACCCACACCACCTAGCCACCTGTGAGCGGGCCCCATAAATAAGAGGTGCCCCCAGTCTTTACAGCCAACAGCATTAGGTGCTCATATTCTGGCTGCAAAACTCACCCATCTATGCGCTCTAGGGAACAGGGACATGCCTTCCTCCTGGACACTTGGGAGCAGCCGTCAGCCCCCTGCCTTGCTCAGAGTGTGTCCTCCTGCTGCAGCCAGATGCCTGTGCCTACACCAATCACCCATGCCTGTCTAGGACTGTAAATGAGAGCCTACACCACACTTTGGTGGTTATCTACATGGGCACCTGAGCTTAATACATACAGGAGGAGTGGGCAGACTCC
>NW_004444040.1:9887585-9961319 GCF_000243295.1 Trichechus manatus latirostris
GTACAACAACAGATACATAGACCAATGGAACAGAATTGAGAATCCAGACATAAATTCATCCACCTATGTGCAGCTGATATTTGACAAAGGCCCAAAGTCTGTAAATTGGGGAAAAGACAGTCTCTTTAGCAAATGGTGCTGGCATAAGTGGATATCCATCTGCAAAAAACTGAAACAAGACCCATACCTCACATCATGAACAAAAACTAACTCAAAATGGAACAAAGACTTAAATATAAAATCAAAACAGATAAAGACCATGGAAGAAAAAGCATAAGTAACAATGCACAAGCACCAGAAAAGAGACTAGATAGCTGGGAACTCCTAAAAATCAAACACTTATGCTCATCAAAAGACTTCACCAAAAGATTCAAAGGACAGCCTATATACTGGGAAAAAATTTTTGGCTATGACAAATCTGATCAGTGTTTAATCTCTAAAATCTACAAAATACTGCAAAACCTAAACAACAAAAAGACAAACAACCCAATTAAAAAACGGGCAAAGGATATGAATAGGCACTTTGCCAAAGAAGATATTCAGGTGGCTAACAGACACATGAAGAAATGCTCAGGATCATTAGTCATTAGAGAAATGAAGTTCAAAACTACAATGAGATCATCTCACCCCAACAAGGTTAGCATTAATCCAAAAATCACAAAATAATAAATGCTGGAGAGGTTGTGGAGAGACTGGAACACTTATACGCTGTTGGTGTGAATGTAAAATGGTACAACCACTTTGGAAATCGATTTGGTGCTTCCTTAAAAAGCTAGAAATAGAAGTACCATATGATCCAGCTATCCTGTTCCTTGGAATATATCCTAGAGATATAAGAGCCGTCACACGAATAGATATATGCACACCCATAATTGCAGCACTGTTCACAATAGCAAAAAGAAGGAAACAACCTAGGTGCCCATCAACGGAAGAATGGATAAACAAATTATGGTAAATCCACATGATGGAATAGTATACAACAATGAAGAACAACGATGAAGCCATGAAACATAACATGGAGGAAGCTGGAGGTCATTATGCTGAGTGAATTTAGTCAGTCACAGAAGGACAAATATTGTATGAGACCACTATTATAAGAACTCAAGACGAGGTTTAAATGCAGAAGAAAGCATTCTTTGATGGTTACGAGGGTGGAAAGGGAGGGTGAGTGTTAGTTACTAACCAGACAGTAGATAAGAATTATCTTAGGTGAAGGGAAGGACAGCACACACTACAGGGGAAGTCAGCAGAACTGGACTAAACCAAAGCTAAGAAGTTTCCAGAATACAATCAAACACTTTGAGGGACAGAGTAGCAGGAGTAGGGGTCTGGGGACCATGCTTTCAAAGGACATCTAGTTCAACTGGCATAACAAAGCTTATTAAGTAAATGTTCTGCCTCCAACTTTGGTGAGTGGCATCTGGGGGCTTAAAAGCTTGCAAGCAGCCATCTAAGATGCATCAATTGGTTCCAAACACCTGGAGTAAAGAAGAATGAAGAACACCAAAGACACAAGGAAAGTATTAGCACAAGAGACAGAAAGGGCCACGTAAACAAGAGACTTCATCAGCCTGAGACCAGAAGAACCTAGATGGTGCCTGGCTACCACCAATGACCACCCTGACGGGGAACACAAGAGAGAGTCCCTGATGGAGCAGAATAAAGGTGTGGTGCAGAACTGAAATTCTAGTAAGAAGACCAGACTTAATGGTCTGACTGAGACTGGAGGAACCCCGGAAAGCATGGCCCCTGGATTCTCCATCAGCCCAGAACTAAAACAATTTCCGAGGCCAACTCTTCAGACAGGGATTGGACTGGACTGTGGGACATAAAGTGATACTCGTGAGGAGTGTGCATCTTAGCTCAAGTAGATACAAGAGACTAAGTGGACAGCTTCTGTCCTCAGGTGAGATGGGAAGGCAGAGAGGGTTAGGAGCTGTTTGAATGGACATGGGGAAGCAGGGGTAGGAAGGAGTAGTGTGCTGTCACAGTATGGAGAGAGTAATTGAGTCACATGACAATGTCTGTATAAATATTTTTAAGGGAAAAAATAAAAGAATTATATTTGTTACCAACATTTACAAATCTATATCAAAATAATCTAGATTTCTGTTTGGTCACACCAACGATCCGGTATCTCTTGGTCTACACTCTTGCGTGGTACAATCTATTGGAACTGAGAGGAGTCTACCCTCTTAGTTTGTATCGTATGGACTTGATGTGCTCTAGTTTCTTCTCAGCCCTAAAGTCAAATGTCTGTTGTGGTTTAAGCCTTAATGATTTAAACCTTAAATCATTGGTTTAAGGTGTTCAGTGATTGGTTCAGGAGGGGCATGTGCCCAAGATTTGGCCAATAAAATGTAAGCCAAAATCTACTGGAGGGCTTCTGAGAAATGTTTTTCTCTCTTAGGGAAATCCTCTTCTTCCTTTTGATGTCGTCCTGTGTGGATATGACACCTGTGTCCATCTTACCTGTGAATGAACCCAGATGGCAGAATAAAAACATGGAAAGAACCTATATCCTTGATGAGTTTGTTGAACAGTTGAATCCATTCACACTGGAGTGTGCCCTACCTCTGGACTTCGTGTTAAGAGGTGCAACGTAGTTTCTTATTGTTTATTGTTTGGAGTCCTTGGGTGGTGTAAATGGTTAACGCACTTAGCTGCTACCCAAAATGTTATTGGTTGAAGTTCACCCAGAGGTGCCTTGGAAGAAAGGCCTAGTGATCTACTTTTGAAAAATCAGCCATTGAAAACCCTGTGAAGCACAGTTCTACTCAGAGTCACCATCAGTCACAATCGACTGCATGACAACTGATCTTCTTATTTAAACTATTTTGCTACTTGCAACCAAAAGCATCCTAACTGATTCCTTGCAAAAGCAATTTGTTAACAGAGCGGGCTGTATGTTTTGTATGTCTGCCAGCTTTATTGACTTCTATTATCTGCCTAGTCTGGGCCTTAATTTCCTCCATTAAGGATCTGCATATTAAGTCCTCAAGTGCCTTAAAAATGTCTTTTACAATTAGTTTTCCAAACAGAATCTATGTAAAGTCTACATATCTTTAATTTTCTATACAGCAATTATCACCACTTCATATTTTTCTTATTAATTAATTTATTACTTTGTTAATCAGTTTGTCATCTTTATCCTCCCTTAAAACCCCATTAAAATGGAAGCTACATGGATCTTTGCACCTGTCTGCACAAATATTTGTTGAATGAAACAAAATGAATGAATGAATGAATGAAGAAGTGTGGAAATTTCTTGTCTACACATTAACTTGTACATATTTACAATCTCCTTTTTGGGGCCACAAAATTCACAGGACTCATGACTTGATTCTTCTTTTTCTCCTGTTCAAGAAAAAGAGTGAAAACTGAGCCAAAAGTTAACTCATTCTGAGGGAGTCTTCTGAAGACTATCCTAAACAGTAATGTGTCCTGACAGGACTGAATGATAAATACGAAGAGGTGACTTTTTTTCTTTTAGGTGAATTAACAAAGTTGAATCAGCTTTATTTGGAGGAAGATACCCTGTAAAACAGACATAATTTAGAAAGGAATTAAGATCATATTTACATTTTTATTTTGTCAGCATCTATCAAAAAAATTCCAGATCCCTTTGAGCTGAACCTTAATTTTATTCACGTGGAATTATATAATAGGAATATTTTTCTCAATTTCCACAAATTCTACAGGAGTTACCATTCCATCTTTAAATGAGTAACTGCTCTGAAACAGCGGGTAGTTTTAAAGTTAACCCATAGGGGCATGAAGAAATGTCTGAGATCTCAAGGTCATGTACCTTGCCATCATTCTAGAAACGAAATGCTTGTATTTTATTTTTGTAATTCTTCTAATGAATCTGGCAACTCTTGGTAATCTCTATCTTTTAGGCTCATGTAGAATTGGCAAAGGTGATCTAAAGATATAAATGTTGAATTATAGGACTAGTCCTTCAACTCTTGTCATTGGCTTAGGAGCCAAAACATGGACTATAGTATTAAAAAGGATTGGAGAAAGAGGAGTGAAAAGGCAAAAGATAATTTATTTGGTGCTCAGGACAAAATCTAAGTTTCTCTCCTATCAATTACCAAAGAGTTATTGAAATAATAATGATTCATTTAATATATCGCTGAACTATCTATCCCCAAACACATGTACACTGAAGATATTAAGGAGTTCTGGGAAATTCTCTACTGTTTCTCATTACTTTACCCAGATTGTGTATGTGGCCCCTGAAAATAGAATATACAAGAGAGTCAGAAATTCCAAAGTTGCCAAGATCACACAGAGACTATGTCAGAGGATCTGAAAAGTTTTAATGATCACACACATAGATCTGAGAGATCTAGAGGCACACAGCTGTAGCTTTAGAACCCTGGCTATATTTACCTTCTGTCTGTTAGCACCGTGAATGTCGGCTGAGAGAGCTGCTTTGCAGATCTGAGAATTCTGTCTTCTCTTCCAGGCACCCTGGGCTGGGCTTTCCAGAGGATTAACGTAACCTAGGAGAAATAACTCTTTTCCTCTCCCAAATTGGGGACAAAGTGAGGAAAGGTTATTAACTTGAAGTTAGTTGTGCGGGCTCTCATATGTCTTTGTTTGTAACTCTGTGGTAGAGACTTTAGTCACATACTTTCCATAGTGGGAGTCACTTAAAGTAGATATTCAAGGAATTCCATGTCCAAATTGGGTCACTGCTGAATATGGTAGGGGAAAAAAAGACTCTGTATTTTTGCTGGCTAATACAGCACTTCTAGATGCTCATTAGGCGGTTAAAAAATGTAAAATGATGACTCATTGTAAGCCTCTCCCAGCCCCTCCTCCCTGCTCCAATTTGCCTGCAGGTTGAAGGAATGTATACTGACTTAAGTTAAAGAAGAAACTTGTGGTTTCCATTATAGTGTGTAAACATTGATTGCTGAAAGCCTCAAGCGTGCTATCATTTCCCGCCACACACATACTTTATATACAGTTCATCTTGGAAAACAGATTGGGGGAGAACCGTGTTTACAACTCCAGTGTAACCCCACTAACAGGGGACCAGTCTGCCTGCGGGTCTCCAGATCCTCACTGTTCACAGCTAAGTGGAGGTCCTCGCTGATCAGTCTTATAAAGCATCTAGAGAGAAGCCAATGTCGATTCTCCCCAAAGAAAGTTCTTTCTGGCACCTGAAGTGGCCCTTTTTCACCCCATCATCAACACATAAGTTTCTTATCTTTTTACAGATGGAAAAGAATGCTCTTTTTGCTTCTCCTTCAAGTTCATACCTCTTATCCTTAAAGTTATTTGAAAAGTTAGTTTATCTAGCATTTCCAAGTCATTGGCAATGCTGTCATTGGTATTAAAATTAATTTAGTTAATGGAGGTGGAGGCAGGGTGTGAGCCATTTAGACAATTATTCTGGTGGTGCATAATGGGTTTAAAGAGATCTCAAATAGAGATTGTAGAGGATGTCTGGATATTTGCTTGGTCTCCTGACCATGACTGATAGGAAGGGCTAGGCAAGGGCCAGTTTCTTATGGAAGGAAAAAATCATGGGTGTGGTATGGCTGAAAAAAGTACAGGATGTATTATCAGAAGATTTGAATTTGCCTTCTGGTTTTTACATTTAGTGGCTTTGTGATCTCAGGCACTGGTTCTTAAACTTTAACATGGATAGGAATCACTTTGAGGGTCTTGTTAAAGTGCAGATTCTGATTCAGGAGGCGTGAGTGGGGCCTGAGATGCTACATCTCTAACAAGCTCCCAGGGATGATGGTGCTGTTCTTCCTTGTGCTTCACTTTTGAGTAATGGAGGATCCAGCAATATAAGTCTTGATGTAATTGATCCTAGCCATTGTCTCAGTTTGCTCTTCAGCAAAGCATGGTTCAGAATGATGCCAACCTCCCAGGATTATTATCAAGAACTCACAGACCTAGTGAGGGTGCCTGGCATGGTCACTGGCATGCGGGAGGCATGTATTAGATGTTGACTTTGGGATACCAGAATGTTAGTGATAGAAGACATGTGAGAAAGGACCTAGTTTTTATTCCTGATTTCACAGGTGAAGAAACCAAGGTGTGTTTAAGGTAGTTGCTCTTTTTGGGAGTGTTATGTGGCTATACCAGCACGCTCTCTTTGAGTCTCAATGGAAGATGGGTGGATAGAAGTGTCTGATTTGTATTTAGGATGGGTGTGACTTGTATCTCTGGCATCATCTGACCTATGACTTGATATAAAATGAGTCACTGTTGCAAATATTTCCCTGCTCCCCCTCCTTATTTTTATAAAATAAGGTGGTTCCATTACAGTCCATGTTAATACACTTCATTCCAAACAGAATGGGGCAAGGAGTCTGTGATTTAATTCATGCTAAGCTCAAAGTGTTTGCTTTTTTCTGACGACCAACCTCCCTCCACTTCTAACTCCTTGCTCTAACTCTCCTCTCCTCAGCTCTTAAGAATGCTAGGCAGACCTAGTTGTCATCCTTCATCAATTAACATGATCAGTACATACCATAAAGTTATACTGTTCTGCTCTTTCTGCATTGCAGTAGTGGGGGAGGTACTCATGATGTAATGAAAATGCTAATTAAAAAACTAATAAATCCCATAGTTTTTGAGTTTGGTAATTGGCTAACAAGAAAGGCCTGACTCCATAGCTTGCTTACTAACAACATGATGGTCCTTATTAGGAAGTAATTCTCACTGTCTGCTTCTCTTTATTGAGACTTAACATAAAGTTGTTGAAAGATTGTCCTCATGGCTTGGCTTTGGAGAGGGCAATGCTTACTAGCTTTCCCATTTTTAGAGTGTTATGTTTGCCATCACCCTGCTTTTTTGCTATCTGAGCCAGCTGTCTGTTAGTAAGATGCTAATGATGTTGTAGTCTTCACCCAAGGCATGTTTGCAGGACTCAGTACAAAGAGAGAGTTTATTCTCTGACCCAAGACTGCAATGCTCACGCTGGTCTGATTCCTGTGAACGTGAGAAGGACCAGGAGACAGCATCTTGCATGGCGAATCCTGACAACTCTGCTTGGTCAGAGGGAAGGCCCATGTTCTGGAAAGGTGGATTAGTCACCTCACCTTAGTTTATAAAGGGATAGCCCATGAGCAGGAGGTGAAGGGAAGTGGGGAAGGAGTGTGTTCTTCAAGAATCACCAGGAAAGGGGTACACAGGGAGACCTGTGGGTTTACAGAAAATGATAGGATTGAATGATGGAAGTGGCTGGGGATAGCAGAACCCCAAACCTGACTGCCAATGGTAGTACCTTCACCACATGATTACTGCTTCAGAAGGGCAATGACTAATTTCCCTGACCTGTAGCATCACCTGACCACCATACCAATCTTCAAGTATCATCCCTCTCTCCTGGGATCTGAGGACCTCTATACTCTGAAAGTCCTAAGCAGGTGACTTCTGGCGAGTGATAGAAATTAAGTCTGATTGTAGAGGCCTTGTTGTTTGAGGTCAGCATGAGTAACAACCAGCAGGGTGGATGTGGTAGATTGCAAAATTGGCCTCAATTTTTCTCTCTTTTGGTTTATTTTCCCACCCCTTGAGTTTGGGCTGGCCAAATGTTTGTTTTGGCTAATGGTCTGCAGTGAAAGTGATAGGATGACATTTCAAAATCTAGAACTCAAGAAGCCTTGCATACTTCCTTTCATTCTCTGGGGTTCCTGTGATCATCAGGTCAATAAAGTCAGGATAGCCTTCTGGAAGATGAAACAGGGAGATGAGGCAATCATATACTAGCCAACTCCCAGTGGATCCACATGGAATAGGGCACATGCATGAGTGAGCCCAGCCAAGATCAGCCTAGCCCAGCCTACAACAGAGAAACCCATAGATTTGTGACCTATTCTTTAATTTTTGAAATGTTAATGAAAAAATATCAAGCCTACAGAAAAATGGAAAGAATTTTTTTTTAGTGAACAGCCATATAACCACCACCTAGTATTTTACTATATTTGTTTTTATCATATATCTGTCCATCTGCCCATCATTCTACTCATCCATTAATTCATATTGTTTTTTGAAGTGGTAATTGTTTTAAGCCAGTAAATTTGGAGATGGTTTGTTATACAAGCTTTATTTGGAATAACAGGTAACTGAAAAAGTGGGTATGATATAAAACAAATGCTAAGTTAGGGAACTGAGCAAAGGCTTAGCAAAAAGTGTCTGATTGGGGGTTCTTTGCTTGGCAGTGTTTTCTTACCAGGAGAAACTAGTGAGATCTATTCTTTTGTCACATATCTCTGTCTTCATTTCTATCTATTGACTTGAAGTTGTGGATTGGCTTAAGGTTTATCAAAGATAGCAGACAGAGGGCACTGATCAGACTATATCACTGTCCTTGTGTTCTGTGATTCCCTGGCAGTCAGAACTACTCAGAATTTTTTAATTGGAAGAGTAGACATTTCAGAAGGAGCTGTCTGTGGGTGATGAGAAAGAGGAACATCCCTTACATATGGGCACACTTCTGAGGTTTCCAAGTGCTTTTCACAAAGAAAATGCTCATTTTCACATCAACCTTTTGAGGAAATCATCTTATGGATTTGGAAATCAAAGATCAGAGACGTTTTCGACCTGCCCAATATCACTCAGCTGATTTAAGGCTGACCCAATACTCAAACCTAGGCCTCTGATTGTAAGTCCAAACATTCTTTCCACCCATAACAACTGCCTTTATTGTTACAAACACACACAAATTAGAAGAAAGCCAAGTGAAATTAGGAATGAGAAAGATCGAGGAAGAGAAATGAGGCATTTGAAGATATGTAGTTGATTTATTTGGAACTTGTTTCTACATAAAGTTTTTATCACACCTCTTTCAAAATATTAGGCACGCGTTAGGAGCATTTTGTGGCACCACGTCATGGAAGATAGCCTCTGCCCCTAGAAACTTGCAGTCTAGTTTGGTGCAATGAGGCACATAGCAAAAGCCTCTGGTATCATAGACCCAAGGCCCATCTCTGACTTCAGCCCTACATGTGGTGGACAGTTCCATAAAATGAAGACTCAGCTCCAGCTGCCAGCATCTTGCTTCAAGGGTGTACTGTGTGGCTTACTGTATTCTGCCCCAAGGCCTTTTGCCAAGCCATGGGAGCTTGAGCTTATTGGCTTATAAGCACCACTCAAAGAAATGTGGGGAATTGATAACCTTAGGGGTGATGCTCAATCAGTGGAGGGTAGGATATGGTGGGTAAATTCTCCAGCCTCCCACCTTGCAGTTGGGCAATTCCAGAAGGTACTTTGTCTGCTTCTTAGCATACCCCATAGAACTGAGCCTCATTACTTATATTAGTGACTTTGATAATGCACTTTCTTTGTCTCCTCTCTGTTCCATCACTCCTTCTTCCAGGTACCATGTCCCAGATAAGCCACCTGCATCTTTGTCCTTGTCTTGGGTTCTGCCTTTCCAAAATTAACACAAGATGTATACTCATGAATAACTCATCAATAATGTAGTGATGTAATACTATAAGGCAATATGGAATGAGAGGCCTATATGTGGTACATACAGATAATAGATAATATAGAAGTGGTTAGAAACAAGAAATTACTGAAAACTGGGGTCACTAGAGACAAGTCAAGCCTTTAAGTGAGGATACGATTTCAATACATTGTTAAATGGAATCCTGGGCATGGGAGTCGGTGGGAGGGAATTTTTCTGGGATTTTTTATAAATCTCTGTTTTCCTTTGCTTTACTAAATGTCAGGCATTAGCAGTTCTTGAGTTTCCAGTGGAAACTTTAATCACCAAATACCCACCATGAAATAACGACTTGTTGACTGCTAATGCTATTTGAAATCCATGTTGTCTCCTTTTTCTCTTTCTGATTGTGACATAATTTTATGCGGGCTGACCCCTTGTATTTTAGGTATGATAATATAGCTCCATTCCCTGGTAGGATATTTACGAGCAGATTCAATGCCCAGGGACAAGTGGGATGTGAAACCCCAGGCTGGTTTGCGATTGAACTTGTCAGTCAAGGAGACATGCAAATGCCATGTGGTTGGCTTTTAAATCAAGACCAGATGGCAAATAGAATTTGGTGGGTCTTGGTTATCCTCCAGTTATCTAAAGCTCAGAAGTCTGACGAAAAGTGGAGATATTTTTGCCACAGTGAAATTCTGGCATTGGTGCCCAGTTGCTGTGATTTCCACGGTGGAGGGCCAGTTCTGAGGCATGACTCTATCATCGAGGAGACAGTGAGGAAGGGCAAGAGAGAGAGGGTGGTCCTCTTAAGTCAGTGGTTAGGCTAGAGAAAGGGCAGGGTGAGAGGTTCAGATTTCAGCTTTCTACATAGTGCCCGATCTTGTTTTAAGCAGACAGCTTCATTTCCTAGGACCAGTGTCTCTCGTGCCCTTCATCAGCCCAATGCAGAAAAGGCAAAGCATCTGAGAGGGCAAGCAAGAGGGAGGAAATTCAAAGGGGAAAGAAAATATCTACACATCATGGAGAGCATAAACAAACATAAACCTTTAGTAATTGGCACCCATAGGCAGATGAAAGGAAATGAAGCGAAATCCCCAAGTTACCACAGCTGCATAACTGTCTGTCCGTTGAAAACACTTTAAAAGCTCCAAACATTAACTGTTTTGTTGTTTCCAAAGTTTATAACCTTTTCCCTTTTTTGCTCAGCTGTGTCTTAAGGACAAAGTTTTTTCACCCCCCTTTTTGCTGTTAAAGAGGATCGGTTTATGAGAACAGGATGTTTGTATTAAATATTAAATTGTCAAGGCTTCTTTTAGCTGAAGGTCTCAGTTTGGCTTCAGTTTTGATTGAAACAGACAAACGTACATTCCTACAGAACTACAGAGTGTACAAAGTATTTGTCAAATCTTGATAGTGTAACCTGGCATTGAGCCAATAACAGAATAATTGGTTAATGTCTGCATCGCTCTTTGAAGATTCAAAGCGCTGTGTAAGTTCTAAGTAGTATTGAGAGCTGAGCCAGCCCCTGAGGGTCTGAGGCTGGGGGTCAGCAGACTATAATCTTCTCAAACCGACTTGCAAGGAGCAAAGTCACTGGCTTTTGTGGATGAACTGGACTCTTTGCAGAAGCCATTGGGTGCTTCCTCTTACCCTTGTGCTGGAAGACTTAATTATGAGTTCAGCGTTCTATAAGCTGTATATGCTAGAAAACCAGTGTCATCTTTGGCCTTCAGAGGCTGTGCGATGTTCTAGAAGGTGTCCTTCATTTCACGTGAAAACATCCTGAGTGTAGGAGGTACACCTTTGGGATAAAATGTGTATATATCTTAGCAGCATTTACCAACTGTTCTGCAAGATGGCAACAGGCAGTCAGAAAAATGAAAGTAACGTGGTGAAATAAGTCTTGGAAATGTGACATACCTCCTCTTAGAGAGTCATAAAACAAGTAAATATATTATAGCCTATGGCCCTGTCAAGAAAACCAAACTCATGCAAGGTAGTTTGATAGAATTCAATACAGGGACTGAATTAGAGAGGTATTGGGAGAGCTGAAAACAGGAGAAGGTGAGGCAATTTACAGATGAGCAACATAGGAAATCACTACCGCGCTATGTGGTAATAAACAAATCCACTTTTTCTGATACCAACTGTGAGGATAATAATCAACATGTATCAAAATCCCCACTTTCCTCTTCTCTGCCACTTCTGTTCGGAAAACAGCTGCCCATACTGCACTTCTTCCTTTGACTCTAACCACCTGCAGCTAGGTCAGAGTTCACAAGTTAAAGGACTTTCAGATTGCCGAGTAAGCCCAAGGCTTCAGATGCCAGTCACAAGCTTGGGAGTCTCCATGATACCCTCACTTCTGATCTGCTGGCTACAGATTTGGGGCTTTCACATTACCCCCTCAGGATACCAGCTACAAGCTCAGCTCAGGGATTTCCAACCCACTCACTTCTGACCTGCTGGCTCCCACTACTCCCTTGGGATAATTTGATAATTTGCCTGATCAAATCACAGAACTCATGGAAAGTACTATACTTATCATTACAGTGTTATTGTAGGAAAAACAATACAGAAGAAGAGACATATAGAGTGAAGTCTTGGGAGGGTTCCTAATGTAGAGCTCTTACATCCCAAAAAGAGACATGCTACCCTCTGACATGCATCAATGTCTTTCACTAACCAGGAAGCCTACAGAGCTTCCATGTCCAGAGCCTTTACTGGGGTCTCATTGCATAGACACAACTGATTGAATTAGCCTATCTCCCCTGAGGTCAGCTGATATCACAGAATGGTCTTTCTGGCCTTGCCAGGCCCCATCTGAGTCACCTCATTAGCATAAACTCTCAGATGTGATCTGGAGGCCCCTTAGATAACAAAGTCACCTCAATTACTCAGGAAATCCCAAGGGTTTACAGTTATCTCTCAGAAACCGAGGACAAAGACCAAATTCTTTGGGTAAAGTTAAATTCTTTACCCCACACATCCCTAAGGCTGGAGGGACAGAGCAAGGAGATAGTGTTTGCAGAGCCCAGGGGATACCGTGGGGATCTGGATCTGATGGGGTGGGGCTACCTGGCAGGAGTTGGAGCCATGGAGGAAATGCAAACTTGGCTGGAGAAACCACTCAAAACAGAGAGAGGGGAAGAAATACTCTGACTTCTTTTTTCCTGCCCTGACCCTCATTGAACCAACCTAATCAGAACCAAATGGGCAAGGGAATCTGGGAAATGCACCCTGAGTGGGTTCGGCCCCTGTGGTACAACCCAGAGCAGGGTCAGGGTGGGCAGGAGATAAGTGGGTCAGTGGGCAAGCGGGCAGGCTCACATACAAAAGGCACAGAGGAGCTCTGCAGTCATGACATTTGTTGACCATTGTTTGACTCCAAGTCATGCACAATTATTTGATAGTGGTACTTTTTTTTAACTTCCATTGATCGTATATTGCCATCTTGTATGAAGTTTAAATAGAATTTCAAACTGTTAATCAAGTTCACTTTTCCCTGCAGTAGCCTTTTAGTTTTCAACGAGGTTAATCAGAGATATAGAAGCAAAAGTAAGTCAAGACAGGAACTTGTGGCTTCTCTGAGTGGTTTTACTTCTCCTCCCTTCCCCACCCATGTTGTTGATGCACAGCAGGAATGGAGACTGAGGGAGTATTATTAATAGGATATTATTAGTGGAAGGAAGGTCCCGTCTGGGGAGCAAAACAGGTCTTGCAATCCAGGGCACACTGGCAAATGGATGGGCAGTAGGGACCCTCCTCAGGGAACTCTGAGGTAGACATTGTCAATGGAACTTTATTTCTTCCAATGAGTATGCTTGTAGCATGGGAAATTTACAGACAAAATCTTGGACTATTGGTCCCAAGTGTCAGACCCTCCACCTAGAGTGGGGGCCCTATCACCCCCAATTGCCCCTTTAGCGCTACTTACATACCTCCTCTGTGCTCTTGATCTCCTACTTCCAGCCTGGTTCTTCCTAGGAGTGTAGCCATTTCTTCTGAGTACCACTTCAGCCTTCAGCTATGTCAATCTTAAATGGCTAGCAGAAGTAAACAGACATTCATAAATACATACAAACATGCATATTTTTGAAGTATTATATACACTTCTAATAATCTTTTAGAGAGAGAGCGTGTGTGTGTGTGTGTGTGTGTGTGAGAGTATGTGTGTGTATTTATGTTTACTTCTGTACCAGAGGAAACCTGGGTGGTGCAGCGGTTAAGAGTTCAGCTGCTAAACAAAAGGTCGGCAGTTCGAATCCACCAGGTGCTCCTTGGAAACTCTATGGGGCTGTTCTACTCTGTCCTACAGGGTTGCTGTGAGTCGGAATTGACTTGATGGCAATGGTATTTTTTTAGTCTGTACCATAAGAAGGGTAATTATAAAGCACAGTACATAAGGGGAAAAAATTCATCCTCAAATCCTCTCTGCCACACATCTCTCAGCATTAGAACCCTTTGGGGTCTGCTGCTGTAAGCTCGACCTGAAACCCAGGCTTCAGCAGTGGATTTGGTGTACAGTGACAAGGTTGCTTCAGCACCAAGTGAGACTCTTCGAAAAGTGGCACTGAGGAATAGCCTTATCTTGGCACTAGGCTGCCAGAACTGGGCTCTCAATTCTGGAAGGTGTGCTTGGGAGAGGTGGATCGGATGGTGGTCCCGGCTACTGCCATCCAAGTCTTGTGAGCTCCAATACTGGTGAGCAGCAAAGGGAAGCTAGGCTGACTTGGCCACCACATTCCAAAAGCAGTTCCTTTTCATCTCTTGCTCTCTCCACATCACAAAATCCACACATACATTAGGCCAGTCTCTGTAAGTGTAATGCTAAATACTTCACTGATTTGGACAAGCAACGTGGGTAATTTTGGCCTTAACAATGAAATATTTGGTAAACTCAGGGGTGGGGTGTGGCTTTTTTTCGTCTCTGAAGATAACTTTTCCTCTTTTCCCTCTTTTGGTCTGAGTAAATCTCTGCCACTTGAATCAGCTCCTAGATTCAAGGGTTTGTCTGGCTTCTTGAGAAGTCTATTATCTTTGTAGTCTAAATCTTCAACCTCTTCATTAATCACAATTTCCCTCTTTACAAACTTTGCCCAGATCCTTCCTCCTCCAGCTCTTGTCTTCTTCTCCTTAGGCAGCAGAGGCAAGAAGGCCTTCTCACTAATCAAGACAACCATCTAGTCTCTTTTGGAGATATTATTGGTTTGTCCCAAACTTCAGACAAATCTGAGCCATTTACGTACAATGGAGTTTGTTTTACTATAAATGGATCAGACAGTTTATCTCTAGGCCTTCCCTTCGAGCCTCAGGATTTAGACTCCAATCAAATATTTTGAAACAAAATATAAAATGAGAAGGTGGAGGATGGGGAGGAAAGGATGGAAAACAAGGAAAATCAGACACATGATTTTATGTAATGAAAGAAATTACCTGATGGTCTTGCACTACTGCAGAGCAATGAAAACCAAATGAAACCTCTTTGGAACATAAATAAAGTCTCGCACAGTCTTTGTTTTGAACTTTGAATCTTTTGTGTGTGACTTTGCTCTTCTTGATTCTAGGCTTATATGGTAAGTGGACGTCCCCAAAACCACGAGACAGGCTGTGCTTGTGATATTGCCAGCCTGACTGGAAACCAGAAGTACCAGGAACCTTATAATACATATGAAGACTTCCAGCCTAATTTCGAAGTCTCAGAAGTTTGAATAGAGGTTGGACTAGGCTGCAAATCTTGGCGTACATTTCAACAACACTTCTGGTCTCATGGTGTCCCGCCCTGTATCGGAGGAGTTCCTATTAAGTCAGCCTTGGTTATCTAAATTCTGAGATGGCCAAATCCCAATGCTCTTTCGCCTGTTAAGTGGATAATGATTAGAAGGCGGGCTTTGGCTTTGTTGGGCAATGGGAAGGAAATAGTATCATCTCAGTAATTCTCAAAAGCAAGTTAGGAAACCATTTGTTTTGACTTAGATAGGTCCTATTAGGGCTGTATTAGGATAAAGGGAGAAGAACCCGGGCAGTTACTACTCCCAGGAGCAGCATTAGCATTGGGGTCCTCTGGGAGCTTGGTAGAATTGCAGAATCTCGGATCCCAAATGACACTTTTTGAATCAGAGTCTGTGTTTTCATAAAATCTCCCAGAGATTCCTATTCAGAACAAAGTGTGACAAGCACTAGCCTAGAAGTTCTGAGGATTCTTTGAAAGTTCAATGATTTCTACTTGGCTGATGAATAATTTCTGTAGGTAGAGTGAGTAGGCCTGACTGCTTGCATAACCTGAAGGGTCCCAAAGACTTTCCCTCAATAAATTCTCCCAAATTCTCTTACACTGTAAAATATATATACATATATATGTACATGTACATATACATTGCTGTTGTCTTGTGCTGTCCAGTCAATTCTGGCTAATGACAACACCATATGTTATAGAGTAGAACTGCCCTATAGGGTTTTCTTGGCTGTAATATTTACAGAAGCAGATTGCCAGGCCTTTTCTTCTGTGGTACTGCTGGGTATGTTCGAACTGCCAAACTTTTGGTTACCAGCCTAGTGCAACGGATATACATATACATTTAAGTACGTGTATGTGAGTGTGTGTATTTCCTACTCCTGTGTAACGAATTACCACAAATTTAGCAGTTTAAAACAATGCAGATCTATTACATATCTCCGCTTCTGTGGTTCAGAAGTCTGGGTACAGGTTAACTGGGTCCTCTGCTCAGGGTCTCATCAAGCTGAAATGAAAGTGTTAGCTGGACTGTGATCTCATCTGAAGCTTGGAGTCCTCTTCCAGCTCACTGGCTGTTGGCAGAATTCATTCCCTTGTGGCTGTATGACATATGATCCTGTTCTCTTGCTAGCTGTCTGCTGTAGACTGCTCTCAGTTTCCAGATGCCATTCATACAGCCCCTTCCTCTCACAACATGGCTGCTTCTTCTAGGATGGTAGGAAAGCAGGTACTGCTTCTTCTTGTCTCTTCTATGGATTTATCTGATTAGGTCAGGCCCACCCAGGAAAATTTTCCTTTTGGTTAACTCAGAGTGAACTGATTAGGGATCTAATTATATCTCAAAATCCCTTTTGTTATATAATATCACATAATCATAGGAGTGATAGGCCATGATATTCCCAGGTTTTACCTGCACTCAAGGGGAAGGGGTTTTACAGAGCATGTATGCCAGGGAATATTAGGGGCTATCTTATAATTCTGCCTGTTATTATACACACATGGGTACACACACACACGCATTATAATTTTTACATATGGAAAGTACCGGATTATAGATTAAAAACTTTTGGAATAAAGCCGTGTTTCCTAAACTACACTGATTCACTTAATATGATCATGATTTTTACATAATCTTGCAAAAACCATATCACTGTTTACATCATATTTTACTTTAATTGATTACTTCTTAAACTTAATATGTATTTAAAATGGAAACTTTAATGTTATTATCAGAAATTGAAAACCATTATCATTCGTCATGATTCCAAATTAAATAACTTTCTCATCTTGTGAGTCAATGTTCTTGATGCTCACATCAGTGCCACCTAATTAAGCTGAGTCTCATACTTTGGGACATTGAGTTTACTGATGGTTTTTTACTAAAAATAACATCTTTTGAATCAAATGGATAAAACATAAGCCTATGTGTTACCTTACATTGTTAGGCCATTGATGTCTCTTATATAAAATATTCATGCTGTTATATAAAATATTCTGTC
This sequence comes from Trichechus manatus latirostris, assembly GCF_000243295.1. Lineage (NCBI taxonomy): Eukaryota > Metazoa > Chordata > Mammalia > Sirenia > Trichechidae > Trichechus > Trichechus manatus. The sequence goes on from NW_004444040.1 coordinate 9,904,753, forward strand.
AGGACTAGAAATAATTACTGAGAGCTCTTCCAGCTCCAAGATCTATGATTATATCCAGTTAGTGATATTAGATTATTTATATGAAATTATTTATTAGATTTCCTGGCTTGCCACCTAGGAAGTTGTAGTTCTCTTGAAGGATTAAACCCATTGCCATCGAGTAGTTCTGACTCATAGTGACACTCTAGGACAGAGTCGAACTGTCCCCATAGAGTTTTCAAGGAGGGCCTAGTGGATTCGAACTGCTGACCTTTTGGTTAGGAGCTGTAGCTCTTAATCACTATGCTGTCAGGGTTTCCTCTTGAAGGATTAGGATGTAGGAAATAGAGAGACTGTTCTCATCTGAAATACAGACTGTGACTCAAGGAAGATGAGCCTGTGTAGGGGATTTCATATGGGGACCAGGGGTAGTCATGGAGGAAGCACAGGGTAATAATGAACTTTTCGTCTTAGCAGATAGTCATGGACTAGGGAGAGATGGACCATCAAAAGGTTTAGGAGGCATCCAGGCAAACCATTTACCTCACCTTTTGCCTGAGGCAGAACCGACATTCCACAGTTTGCTGAGTATCTTCCATTTTTCCCTTCAGGTCCACTCACTACTGTTATCCCCCCTGTTCTGACCCTTGTTGGTTTTCTCTGACTTCTAGTTGGGTTGGTCAATAGGAGACACGAGGAGGAGATGGGGAGGCTAGATGACGATTGGCGTCCATTCCCCTGATTCCCTCCCTGCCCTCTACCATGGATTGGTTGATTCTACAATGGAAGGGCATTGCTCCTATCAAATGGCCCTCTCCTAAGCTACCTCCCAGCATTCCAGTAACTGCTCCCAACCTTTGCTTCTTCTGGGTAAGGGATCAAAAACAGCTTCCCTTTCTTGCCATTTCTTGTTGGTCTCCTAAACCCTGCCCACCCACTATAAACAGTCCCTTTCTTAAACTTTCCTCAGTTACATAGTTTGCATGTACTATCTTTTCCTTGCCAGAATTCACTGATACACACTTTCAGTATAGGTACATGCCCCATAATGTCCATTTGGGCAAGTCCAACTGCATGTATGTCCGTGGTCCCATAAGATTATAACAGAGTTCACAAATCCCAATTGGAGAATGGGAGGAAGTGGACGTACTTTGCTGACTTCTGTAGATCCTATCTATCTCTCACTAGCTTTCCGGGTCCCCTGCGAGTCCCAGCCCTGGAGCGGCTGGGGAAGGGGGTCCTATCTCCCATCCATGGCTGCCTGTCCTACTGCGCTCGCCTCAGGTAGGGACCAAGCAGACATCATGGGAGCCTCCAAAGGGGATGCTTCAAGGCTGCTGCCACACTTGGCCAGGAACCCTGTGTGTCATGCCCAGGTCAGAAACCATGGTTCCTCCAGCGATGGTGTCTGCCCAGTGCTCCAGGCTATGGCGGTGGTGGGAAGGAGAAGCAGGAAAGAAGTGTTTAAAGCCTATTGGGGTTGCGGAGAAGGCAGGCAGGGAAAGGAAAGGAGCTAGCATCAAGTCTGGAGGCAGCTGCTTGATGGCAAGTGCATGCTGAGAACCAGTGGCAGCAGCAGAGCCAAAGTTTTCCCCACAGTCCCTCAGCGCAGCTGCAGTGGCGCTGGTCCCATCTCGGTGACCGGCCTGTGCACCTCTCTCCTGTATATAATATGATGTTCACACAACATCCAAATCACGTAACATCCTATTTCACAGAATGTATCACGGAGGTTAAGCATCTCATACCTGTATTTGACTAATACACGTCATGGAGTACTCCAAACCTGTAACTAAAGTAGATATTCTTCTGTTAAAATGCACTTTTTTCACTTTGGATTGTGAGTGAGATGAACAAAACACATTTCTTAGGAGTTGCCTACATCTAGTAACCTAATCTGAATTCTTCTTCTATACTAGCGATATGAATTGCGTATGAAAAGGTACTTGGAAATGATGATTTATGACATTTTTTTTCATTTTAGGAAAACTATTTTTTGAAGGTGTAAGTAATAGATTTACTCTACAGAAGTACAGTTAAGTTCGATTTCTATTTTTAATTTAATCTCAAAATGACAGAAATGTAGTGTGATGAATCCTCCCCTTAGAATTATAAAGGTGATTATCCACTGGCTTGACTTGAAATGTGACACTTAGCCCCATTGAACCTTCTCAATTCTGTCTATGAAAAGGATCAAAGTAGTGGGTATAAGCCTGAGACAGGATGCTGAGTGCCTCATAAAGGAATGAGAAATGAGGCTGGATGTCCATTATCCTAGATTTCAACAGTTTCAATTTCAAACAGGATAGGGATTGAAAGTTTTTTTTTGTTTTTTTTTTAAATTGAACAATTATCATATTCCAGCAGAAGATTAGATACAACGGACCTCAATTTGAAGACAAAAAGACATGGGTATTTCTACAAAAGCAATAACACTAAGCCAGTCAATTTCCATTTTGATGATTCTCTCCTCTGTTTGATGCCTGTGGATGCAAGATGCTCTTGTAAACTTCCTTAATGAGTTTTGAATATGTAGGTTATTTGTTGAGTTGCAAGGCTCTTCCAAAATCCTATTAAAGTAGAATCACACGAATTTTTATATTCCATAAGCAAAGCTGTGTAAAAAGTACATGTATAAATTTAGTTTGCTTTCCAGCCCTACTTCAGTTTCCTGGGATATGAATGTTGGATCTAATCAGTCGATATTACATGTAATTCCTGAGTTGATGTAGAAGTTAGGCAAAGGTTTCAGAAGAGCCAGGTTTGGCTTCGTAGCAGCCCAAGGTTCTATTCCACTTTTGGCTGAGGTCTTATACAACTGCAAAAACTCACCCACAGGCCTTTATTAAAAGTCTTTACATCAAGAATGACATCTTAGGAAGAGCAAAGCAGCTTCCCAAAATGTACCAAGACAGGTCCTTCAGAATTTGAGCCACCAAGCCCTAAGCCAGACATAAAATCTGCTGACATTTGAAAGCTGCAGAGGAGGGTGGGGCTACAGATGGAATGCCAGGGATTTTGCTGCTGAATGTCAGCATGGTCACTGTGATTGCGCCTTCAAAAGGGCAGGTGGACAGTTGGGCCACATGTGGGGGATTCTGAGTGCCTTGTTGCTAACTGAATCCAAGTTTTTGGTTTCAAGAGGCAACAGTCAGAACAGTAGTTTAATGTCTGGAAAGTACAGGAAGAGTGCAGGGGAAATAGCAAGACCTTTACATTGATCTTAAAACACTCAGGCTTCGTGTCATTTATATTTGCACTGACCAATTTAGGAGTCCTCTGGGATGAATCACTTAATTAGAAAGAATAAAAAAAGCTGTTGTTTGATGTATGTGTCTTAATTATTTCCAAGTGGCAGAATTGATTCCCCATCCCCCCCCTTATGAATTTGCCTCCATTTGTGAGACTAATGAAGCACCATTAAAGGGAATGGAAGGTCAGAGGTCACTCTTTCTTTACATTTAATGTCCTTAAACTGGTAGATTATTTATGAGGGTTAGTATGCCTTGGGTAAGGTTCCCAGCTTCTCAGAAGAGCTGTATCGATACGGAATGATGAGATACTGCACATCTCAACTTCACTTGCACTCCAGATGTCAACTGGAAAGAAGTAGACTGGGAATATGATTAATTGGCCTCAATATTGGCAGCAGTCTGGGTGGCTCCCATAATCTTGGAAATAGTAACTTGGCCACTGTGGGCTATAAAGATTATTCTTACCCAAAATTGTAAACAGCTCCTTGCATCCTGAAGAGAAAGGGAGTGCTTAATCACCAAGTGAGCTCATAGACTGGACTATTTTCTGTATATTTTTCTTTTAGATTTCATGAAAAATTTCAACCAAATATATCTATACATATCCCTCAGGAAAATGAGAGTGTACAGTACTGTGAAGAAGGGTTATGAGTTTGTGGTTAGACCTAGATTTTCCGGGGTCAAATACCACAAGTAGAGAGTTTTTACCTATATGTTGTATGATCTTGGGCCAGTTACTGAACATCCATGTACCTCAGTTTCCTCGTCTGTAAACTGGATATGGTAAACGATGTTGAGAATTAAATGAGTAAATTCACGTAAAACACATATATTAGTTTCTGGTACACATTAAAGCATTCAGTAAGTGTTAGAAGTCATTACTACAATCATTAAATTTTACTAGTGGAAACCCTGGTGGCATAGTGGTTAAGAGCTCCGCTGCTAACCAAAAGGTCTGCAGCTCGAATCCACCAGGCAAGCCTTGGAAACCCTATGGGGCAGTTCTACTCTGTCCTATTGAGTCGCTGTGAGTCAGAATTGACTCCATGGCAGTGGTTTTTTTTTTTTTTTTTATGGGGTTAGTGTCTTCATTTCTGCATTTTTCTGCCCCGTAGCTTCATTCCCAGGTCTGGATTACCCGTTCCTTGGCCTCTGATTTGTGCCAGATTTTCCCCAGCTTCACACTCTGCCATCTTCTCTCCCTGTGCCCATCCAGATTCCCATAACCTCTTCTGGGGAGTGGCTGCTACAGGCCATTTCTCATGAGGACAGGAAGTGGAAAGTCACTGTGCATGTGTTTGTATATATGTGTGAGGGGTCGTGGTAGGGTGGTGGTTGGACCGCAGATTGTTGAGTGAGATGAGTCAGGATTTTAAACTCATAGCTGGGACTTTCTAGCTGTGTGACCTCAGACAAGTTATTTCCTCACTCTAACCTCAAATCCTTTCCTATAAAATGGGTATAATTCTAGTACCTAATGAAGAGCTTGTGAGAATTAAAATCCAATATATTGCTTAGCATAATTCCTAACACATAGTCAGCCTATAATAAATTTTTGCAATTATATTTTATATATACACAGAATAGTCACTAGCTAATATCACAGTCCCTGTGGTATGCAGGAGGTGTTACCTTTTAGGGACGGACAGATAATTTAAAGTTTAAAACTTTGCAATCTAGTTTCCAATCAACACTCTTTTTCAGAGTTGTTCTTGTCAGCTTTTAAATGGGGAGTCTCACTGAATTATGCAAATACAAAGTGATAAATTTTACGAGCGCCAGTGTGCTGGGAATTAAGATAGTTCCACTCTTAATTTGATCTGTCTTTTGCAGAAAACCTATTGACTCACTCTCATTTGTTTAGAGAGTCAGTGAAATGGGATCCATCACAACCAGAAAAGGGCCTGACACCCTCCCCAGACAGATGGCAGGGCTAGGCCCTCATGCATTTGTTATTGCTGTCACTGAAATCACATTTGGGCCCTGTCCTCCACTGCTGGAGGAGAAATGGAGGGTTTTCCTTCACTGGGAAATCCTCCAGAAGGTGGAGAGAGTGTGGGGGCAGGACTGGGCCTCCACTCCACTGTGGCTGCATGCATCGCCCACTGCTGACCCCGGGTCAGGTGCAGGCATAATCCTCACAGCTGTGGACGATAGGGCTGAGGGGAAAAGGGAAGCCTAGTAGCTGCCAGCAAAGTGATTTTGGTAAAAAACCCTTGTTCATCTGGAGGGCAGCAACTCCTCAGCTTCCATCCTCCAGCACCCAAGGCAGGTTTGCCCCATCTCCTGATTTCCTGGGGACCCAGTCTTTGGGGCTGGGAGCACTACAGCCCATATCGTGTTCATTGCTGACTGTTCCTCTGGTGGTCTGTGGGAAACTACAGTGGGTGCTTCTGGGAGTTAACAGTGTTTTACCTAAAATACCCTAACATAGATGCAACTTCAGAGCCATGATTTGTGATGACGTTGGTTCAATGTGCTTTTCTTCCCAGATAACATATTTTTAAATAATAATAACTAAAATTTACCAATTGCTTACTATGTACTAGGCTAAGCATTTTCCATTTATTACCACACTTATCTTCACGTCAACCTTACAAGGTGGCTATTACCATCATCTCATTTTATAGGTGAGGAACTGAAGCTCAGAGGGAAGAAGTTTCACGTAAGTATCAATAGCTAGAAAAGAGTGACTCATACCTAAAGTGACCATATAGTTTATTATCCAAGAGAGGACACTTGTTGAGAGTGAAAGGGGGTGCTATCAATTAGGACACCAGAGCAACAGTTATACTCCAGGGCACACTGGGACATGGGTTTGCAACCACTAACTACATTGGCTCCCTGTGTTTGTGTACATTTCTTTTTTTAATGAGTCAGCCAAGACAAGTGATTAAAGATGGATATTCCAGGCACCTTTTGTTAGGTTGGAAGGTGAAAGATTTTGAAGCAGGGAAGCCTTGGAATGTTCCTCAGATGCATATTCCCCTCCGAGGTGTATAGTGGCAGTTCAGATTGGATGCCACTTTTCTGTTTTTTTCTTCCTTCTTCCTTCCCTCCTTCCTTTCTTCCTTCCTCACTTTTTAAAATATGCTGTGTTAACCATCATTAAATCTTCATTTTAACTCCCAAGGAGTCTCCCCAAAATGAGTATTGTGCTTCAACAGATGAGGCAAGATGAAAGACTCCATCTTGTCCTGAATACTTATTAGGCAAGCTTGTCATCAATGATCCCATCATTAGATCAATCAGATATACCTCTGGAGGTCCCACAGGCATGGCAACCTGAGTTTAGTTCTCAGGAAAGACATGGAGAGAATCACCTGAATTCAGTATTACTTAATAGATTTAGTCTCTGAATGTAAAGTAAGTCAGAACAGAAACTATCCTGATCATCTTCTTCTTAGGACATGTTCCAGAGCACAGGAAGATAGGATCAGCACAGTTGTGCCAAATACTGATAAGCAGAGGCTTTTAGTTAAATATTCATGGAAAAGATAGTAGCTTTTGCCGGGGCACAATGTTTCCTGTGTTTGGGGAATGTGGTGCTATTCACATTTTCTTGAAATAAATACACGTGTCCTCAAAAGAGATCATCTGAAACCAGTGCATTGATAATCTATGGAGAAAAGATTGAAGTTCTCAAGGATTTCATTTTACTTGGATTCACAATCAACAAACATGGAAGTAGCAGTCAAGAAATCAAAAGATACATTGCATTGGGCAAATCTGCTGCAAAAGACCGCTTTGAAGTGTTGAAATGCAAAGATGTCGCCTTGCAGACTAAGGTGCGCCTGACCCAAGCCATGGTGTTTTCAGTCACCTCATGTGCATGTGAAAGCTGGACAATGAATAAGGAAAACTGAAGAAGAATTGATAGCTTTGAGTTGTGGTGTTAGCAGAGTATTGAATAGACCATGGACTGCCAAAAGAATGAACAAATTTGTCTTGGAAGAAGTACAACCAGAAGGCTCCTTAGAAGCAAGGATGGCGAGACTACATCTCACATACTTTGGACATGTTATCAGGAGGGATCAGTCCCTGGAGAAGGACATCATGCTTGCTAAAGCAGAGGATCAGCAAAAAAGAGGAAGACCTTGGTGAGATGGATTAACACAGTGGCTGCAACAATGGGCTCAAGCATAACAACGATTGTGAGGATGGAACAGGACAGGGCAGTGTTTCGTCCTCTTGTACATAGGGTCACTGTGAAACAGAACTGACTCAATGGCACCTAACAACAACAACTAAAAAATTATTTGGCCTTGCTGGGAGGGCGTGTTTGTACAAGTGGTACCACGAGATGGGCATCTGAGGAGCCAACCTGTCCCACAGCTTGGATGTTCTGGTTTTGGAGTAAAGCATAAGTGGGGGGTTGGGGGGGGGGTCCTGGATGACTTCATATTAGTACAGGCTCTACTTTGGATCATATTTGAATAGTAGGTTATGACCAGGATGGGCCTTGGGGTAGCCCAAATTTTACTACCTTCATTGTAAAAGTCAGAGTCACAATCTTTTTGCCTGAAAGAGGAAAAAACCTATGATTATGTATTGTTTGACCTATACAGTATTGGTCTTAGTGGAATTTTTCAAAAATTTGAACAAGCTGTTTAAATGTAGTAAGCAGAAGTTATTTTTATTGTGGTAAATATATATGTAACAAGACGTGTCATTTCAACATTTTTTACATGTACAATTCAAAGACATTCATTATGTTCATCATGTTTTTCAACCGTCAGAAGGTTTTGCCTAGATGTCTGGATTTTTGGATTCTTTGGAAATATTGTCCAGAGCTAAGCAGAGGCTACTCACCTGAGTTGGAGGTGGCCTCTCTAATTCACCATAGTTCTCACTTTCCTTATGATCCACCTACATACCTGCTTTCCTTGCTTGTAGTCTACTGACTTCGCTGCCCCTTGGGTAGGCCTTTACCCTTTTCAGGGCTCCCGGGTGCTTTTATCTTCACCCTTTCCCTTTGAGGTAAGCAAGGCATTCATTATTTTTCCTAATAAACTAAAAAATAAACTGAGACACAAAGCAATTAAATGACGTGGACAAACCTACTCAGAATGTTAGTGGGAGAATCAAAACCAGACACCAAATCCTCCAACCTCTAGTCTAGCGTTTTCTCCACACTGCCAAACCACTCTCACCTTCCAGGGCTGCCCCAAATCATGGAACCAGAGACCACCTGTGCCGTAGACACACCACCCTGTTCCTGCCTTGACATATACACCAGGCACCTCAAAGTTTCTGTTACAAGTTTTGACTTTGAAGAGTGACATCCTGGAGAATATGACTGCTGATGCTTTCCTTCTCCTGTTCCTCTGCTTTCCTCCTTTTTCTCTTTCTCTTTCCTCTGCACTGTGTTCTTCTTCTTCTCTTCCTTTTCCTTCTTCTTTCTCATCCTTCTCTTGTTCCACCAACATCTCCTTATCCTCCTCCTTCTTTTTCCTCTTCTTTTACTGCCTTCCTTCCTCCTTTTTTTTCCCTCCTTACCTGCTTTCTACTCACCATATTCAGCAAAAAAGCTTCCATTTGAGCAGTCCTGTAGGAATTAAACCTGTTGTGATTAAGAGCTTGGCTGCTAACCAAAAGGTTGGAGGTTCAAATCCACCAGCAGCTCGTTGGAAACCCTATGAGGCAGTTCTACTCTGTCCTATAGGGTGGCTATGAGTTGGAATCGACTCCACGGCAACAGGTTTGGTTTTTTGGTTTTGGTAGGAATTAAAGACCAAAGTCTTTTTTGATTGACAAATTTGGTTGACAAATTTTAGTCTGTCTTTGTTTGGAGTTTCCTAGAGTAGACACTGAGGCAAAAATTTGAATGAAAGTAGTTTTTTGGGGTGACATAATTTTAGGTAACACCAATAAGGGCATGCAGAAGTGAGACAAGAGAGGGAGAAAACCCTCTTTATAAAAAATAAAAATTAGATAAATGAGTATAGACGAATGAATGAATAAATAATAAGGAATAAATGAATGAGTCAATAAATAAGTAAATGACTGTGTCATCAAACAAGTGACTTTGGAAAATAGGAACTTCATCCCACTTGGAAAACTCTGGGAGGCAGTATAGAACATGTTTCTCAGAGTTACTCTGCCCAAGGGCCAAAGGTATGAGGGTATTTATTCACTAACTCCCAACAGTCATTAAGGGGTGCTCCTATAGATATGTGACATTGATTCTGTTGTATTTCTAGCCTGCCCTTCACATAGGTAGAGTGAGCTCAGGCAGCCAGAGACAGTCCTCAGGCAAAAATCTCAGGAGCTGGCAACTGAAAGCCAGTCAGCATTCATGGAAATGTAAGAGTCCGTGGGATATAGTGGGTCATTGACAGCATCTGCTACATAGCCCTTTGCAGTGGGGGCAATGGTAGGTGAAGATAGAGGAAAAGGGCGAAGATGAACAAGGGACAGTCTTTTAAGAAGAACTCAATCTTGCCTATACCCAAGGCCATTCATGTCATTCCAGATTATTCCCATGGAGTTGTGTCTCCACAGTGTGTGATCCAGAAGTTTTTCAATATCAGTTAGGGACAGTACTATAAAGTACACTAAAGCTTGAAGTTGAGCTTTATGGTAGTCAACGGAATCTCTGAATGCAAATGTTGGTATGTGCCTATGTTTATTTTTTATAGTCCTTGGCTTTCATTGAATGTACAAAGGAGTCTGTGTTGACAAGAGTTAAGAACCACAGTTTTAGAGTTTACAGATAAATTCCAGTGTGTTTACTATATTTTAATTTGATCATATCCCTATAAGCATTTATCTTTCTAATAGTATATAATTATCTGGGTATAAATTATCAGACTTACGTACATGTAGTTTTTTGGGGTTAATGGTTATATGTATGTGTGCATGAATACTCATACTCACACAACTGTTTTTCCATTGAGACATTAGAGGTAAATCAATATTTATATAATTTTCATCAATTGGTATATATTTACATAATCTCTCTCTCTCTCTTAGACACACACACACACAAATACACACATGACTGAACATGACTTTTCATAGAAATTAAGAACACGTAATAAGCTTTTTACTCACCATATTGCAAATGTGGCACTTTCAACAATTACCTAGAAAGGAAAGTGAGTCTGCAGATCCCTGGGTCTGTTCCTAAGTTGCTGATTAGAAGATTTTTGAGCAAAAGGGAATGCAGGGGACTTGTAGTAGTATTGATGAGAAATAGTCTTAAAAATAGCTGAAGAAGGTTTTTTCTGTTTTTGTTTTTATAATTTATTTTTGTTGTTGTTGAGAATATACACAACAAAACATACACTAATTCAACAGTTTCTACATGTACAATTCAGTGACATTGATTATATTCTTCAAGTTGTGCAACCATTCTCCCCCCTAACTCACTGCCCCCTAAGTTTCCTATCGAATCTTTCGAGTTGTTGTTGTCAATTTAATCCCATATAGATAGATCTTAAAAGAGCATAATGCTCTAGGCAGACATTCTTTACTAGTTAAGCTAAACTACTGTTTGGTTTTAAGAAGACTTCAGGGGATATTTTTAGTTTAAGGTTTAAAGATTACCTCAGGGCAATAGTTTTGGGGTTTCACCCAGCCTCCATGGCTCCAGAAAATCTAGATTCCGTGAGAATTTGAAATTCTGTTCTGCATTTTCTCCATTTTGATCAGGATTCTCTATAGAATCTTTTATCAACATGTTCAGTAATGGTCGTTGGACACCATCCAGTTCTTCTGATCTCATGGCAGAGGAGGTAGTTGTTCATGGAGGCAATTAGCCACACATCCCTTTCATCCTCCTGTTCTTGACTCCTTCTTCTTCTGTTGCTCCAGGCAAATAGAGAGAAATTGCTGTGCAGTTAATTGGCTTAGTATGAGTTTGGTGCTTCCGTTCTACCTCCTCTTTTATTGTGAAGTTGCCTGGGATTTTAAAAGTTTGTAAGCTGAAGAAGTTTTAAGAGAGAAGATTTCGCATATGAAAGTTCCAGGGTATACTGGGGCTTTGCTCCAAACTCAAACCTCTTTCAAAACATGTTGTTTTTGTTGTTAGTTGCTTTCAAGTTGATTCTGACTCATGGCAACCCCATGTTTGAAGAGTAGAACTGCTCCATAGGGTTTTTAAGACTGTGACCTTTTGGAAGCTGATTGCCAGTCCTGTCTTCCAAGGTGCCTTTGAGTGGGTTTGAACTGCTAACCTTTTGGCTAGTAGTCAAGTGCTTAACCGTTTGTGTCACCCAGGAACTCCATTTTCAAAACATAGAAATTATTGTTCTGTTGGACAGAGAGTAGCCAGCTTGGCCTTGGTTACATTGATAAGGTAAGTCAAGTCCATCATATCAAGAAGAGATTAATTCTGGTCCAAGAGAGACGTGAGTCAAATACTTAAATTCTACCTACAGATTCATGCTTCATCAATGTAATTTTTTCTTGATGAAGCACCTAGCATGCTCCAAGCACTACTCTTGCTGCTAGTTTTCAACAGCTATTTCTTCCCTCCTCGTTTACCTTAAGTAAAGACCTTGAACCTCTGCTTCCTGCCTTCTCTTTTCTTTGCTTCCCAGTGGTCAGGTGTGTATACTTTTGTTAATCATTTGCCTAGGCCTTGAACTCTTGGGAGAAGCATTTTAAGTATGGGAAGAATTCTGCTAAGAATTGTCTATTGATCATCTAACCTTTGGAACTTTAAAAAGGTCAGCTTTATTTGCCCATGTTATCCTCCAAGGATGACAGATATTCCAATCTAAAGTATGAAAAACCATGGGATGGCTCTGTGATTCATTTTTGTACTGAAGCAAGTTATAGAAGTTATAGACCACAGGGAGTGAAGCTCTAGTGGAATAGTGGAGTTGAAGGGTTAGGGAGTTTAGGGATCTGGAGTCAAACGCTGCCTCAGTCATTTCTTAGCTATGTAGCAAGTTCTAGTCTTAGGCTGGGCAACCAGGGCCCCAATCTTCATTCTCTGACTGCATCCCTCCTTATGGGGCAAGAAATCCACAGTGTTGGGAAATATACCCAATGAACCCACAGCTCACCTTCTAGACTACGTTCCAAGTAACCTGAACTGGAATCCTCTGCTGAAATTGCCCTGAGTCCTTTTCCAGAACCTGGCAGAGGGGTTCTTCCAGTTTATTCTTCTGAAGGTGTCTGGCAATGCCAGTGAATATACTTCTAGGCTGGAGGAATGGCCAAGGGGTGGCTGTTTGTAGGGTGGTGGAATGTGGATGAAGCTTAGGCCGGTGGCCTAGGTTGTCCACACATTGTGTGCTAGGTCCTTTGTGGTGCTGGACAGCCCTATGTAAAGAGAAGGGTGGCAGGCTTCATTTGTCCTCTTGCCCTGGCCCCCAGATATCAGGAGGAAGCTTGTATCTGACAGTGAGTAAGTTATGCAACCTCTCCATGCCTCAGTTTCTTCAGCTCTGTCAAGGGGATAACAATACTTATATCATTGCTGTTCTAATTAAACACAGTATATATAAAAGGCACAGTGCCTGACACCCAGTTCATCCTTATTAAAAGCTTGCTTTTATAGCACTATGATGTGTTTTTAAAGCACAGTCTGACTGCAGAAATAGCATTATGGTTGTTGATAACTGCTGTCGAGTTGGCTCCCAACTCACAGTGACTCCATGCATGGATGGGATCCCACAGTTGTGGCCTGTAGGGTTTTTGTTAGCTAATTTTTTGGAAGTAGATTGGCAGACCTTTTTTCCTAGTCTGTCTTAATCTGGAAACTGCTCTGAAACCTATTCAGCTTCACAGCAGCATGCAAACCTCCAGTGACAGACAGGTGGTGGGTGGACTTGAGCTGCATTGGCCTGGAATCAAACCCAGGTGTCCCTCAAAGAAGGTAAGCATTCTACCACTGAATCACCATTCAGAAAGAACATTTAAAGGGAGTTTGTCCATCAAATATTATATGAGAGAAAAAAGATCAGTAATGCATCTCATATGGAATCCTAGGATTTAAGATGTCTCATCTATAAAAAGGGCATAAAAAATAGTACCTGCCTCATAGGGTAGGTGTGTTGTTTGCATGAGTTAATAAATGTAAAGCAATTAGAACAGTCCCAGCACTTAGAAAGGGCTCAGCAAATATTAGCTATGATAAATTCGATCATTATGGTAAAAAAATGAGCCAACATGCATAATGTCTAATTTGTTCATTTCTACATCTGTTGAAAAGAGAGGAAAAGGTTAGCATGACGTTCAAGCATGGTGACTGGACACATTTACTGCATTTCAAGTGACAGAACTCCTCCTGAGCAGGGTTTATCTACAGTTATGTAGAACTGGGCATGGTTACTTAGGTTTTTTATGTTATTTTATTTAAAGTTTTTTCCATTCTTGTGTTTAAAAGGACCACACCTCTATTTTATGAGGGTGGAGAAGAAAAAAAAAGTATCAAATGTACTATGAAAGCATGCAGGTGAAGATGATAAGGAAATATTTGACATATTATGCCTTTCAGAGATAGCTTATCACAGACTGGGTCAGCTTCACTGGTTTCACAAAATGGCCCTGTTATGGGGGAATTGCCCAGGAGCAGCTGGTCCTATGGCAGTTGTATGCGGGTTTCAAGTTCAAGAGAGATTATTGTCACCAAAGCATCATTTTAAAAGATTCTTTTCCTGGCAGGGAGTAGGTAATCCAATCTATACATTGTTGTAAAGAGGGAAAGTAGGCGTTGGGTTGCCATTGGAGTGTGGGTCAGGCAGCTCAAGTAAAGGAGACCAATTGAAACTGTTGCATTCCTGGCCATGAGTGACAGAGGCTGAGGAGGAGAAGGAACAGGGAATCTCATCAAGCAAGCATCCAGGCAATAGCAAGTGCTTTCAAAGTGAAAACACCTGTGGTAAGTTACTTTGAAAGTTACAAGTTGTAGTTAGACCAAGAACAGGATTCGCTTTAGGGTCCTTGATGCTGAAAAATTTCAAGATCAGTAATGAGGATGTTGTCTTGGATTGGGGTCTCTAGATGTGAAGTCTGAAACAGGGATTTGGTGCACAGGATTTACTAACGTGCTCTCAGGAGAAGGGGAGTGAGTGAAGTAGGATGAGATGGGGAAAGGCATTGAGAAGTGTGTGATCTTAGCTGGAGTTGAGCTTCAGCCTGACCTCATGGGAGCTCTGGAGTGTGAGTTACACCAGAAAGTTGGTCTTTTTTTACTCCTGTCAGTCAGCCAGTGGTTGGCCCCCTCCCATTAATCCCAAGGGTGGGGTGTGTAACTTTCCAGGCAAGCTGGCTCTCATTTGGCCAAGAGCAGTTACCCAAAGAAGGGGCAGTTGTCAAACACTCACTGCAGCTGCAGGATGGGTGTGTTAGCCTGGTAAAGAAAATAGGGTAGAGCATAAAGGGTGTCCACTATAAGCATTATGATATGTGATTATGTATGTGTGTTTATGTGAGTGTATGTGCATTATGAAGCCCTGGTGGCACAGTGGTTAAGTGCTTGGCTGTTAACCGAAAGGTTGGCAGTTCAGATCTGCCAACTGCTCCTTGGAAAACCTATAGGGCAGGTGGAATCGAACCGACGGCAACAGGTATGTGCATGACGCATATACTCAGTTCAGAACCTTAGGGTTAAGTATGTTTCCAGTAATCACAATATGAGTTGCAAATATGATTATGTCTATTTGCAGATGGGTATCTTGAGTCCAACTGTGAGTATTAAAAAGATTTATGGCAGAGCTGGGGTCTTTCAGGAGCACCAAATTCTTCCTCTGTTTAAAACTAAATACCCTGGGACAGTGTTTGGCCCCAGTTGTGTAAACGCTAGTACTTGAGCCATAGGATTTTGCTTTACCTTCATGCTGGAGAATGAGTTGAGAGCAATGACTGTCTTTAGGGTGGAGAGATGGAGAAGGTTTGCACTGAACCTTTGGAGGCAAGCTATGGGAGATACTCCCCCACTGCCTTTGTTATAATTAGATGGAAGAAGAGGGATAATACTTTTCTGACTTTTCTTACACTTGGTGAGGTGGACTTAAGATGCAGGTAGCTTGTATCCATTCCATCTCCTGCCCTTGATATGAAGTTGAGGAGTTTCACTTCTGGAATTCCTAAGAACCTATACTTGGTTAAGTGAGGAAGATGACAAGGCTTTTGTGAATGGGACCCAGATTTATAGTTTGCCATGATTTCAAATTCTATTGCTCAAGAATGAAGTGGCCCCCTTGATTTGCTCAAACTGACTACATGCCTACAGCATTGTTGTCAGCTCCTGCTGTGTTTGTACCTCAGACCAAGCAAAGTAGGTACAGCACTTCCAATGAATATGGTAAGGTTCATGGTGTGGAAAAATAAAACTGGTAAAATTTACATGTTACATAGATTATAAAAAAGTATAGTTCCCTCCTATCTAATGCAATAAAATAATTACGGAAGATTTTAAAGAGGAAAAAAAGCCACATTCATCCAACAAGTTACATAATTTTTTAGTTCCAGGAGTAAATTCAGGAAAAGAAATTAGACACCTCCCCCTTTTTTTTTTTTATTCCTTGTAATTATTTTGTACTTCCAGAACACTTTGTATTGGTCTTCTGGGAAACAGAAAAAAAAAAAAAAAAAAAACAAGAGAGACATTTGAGCAATATTGTAGAAAAATGTTAAAACATCTTTCAGCTACAGTAAAAAGGTCTCCACCGCATGCATCACTGACAAACAGGTCAATGGGAGATATAAAAGTCACATAACTGATAAAGAAGTATACCTTCTATACTGTGGTTATATTAACACCCTAACTGTATTTCCTCCATTGTGGGTTTCTTAATTTACTTGTTAAGTTATTTATGTTTTTTCAGTATTTTTAAAATTAATTTAAGCCTTTGACTTTGTTATATGTTTAATTATTAATTCTATTCTTGTTTGGGATATTGGGTTTGTGGGGGTGTTTTTGACAGCAAGTTCATTTTTATAAAAATCAACGATATATATAAGGTTTTTCTCTACCCTGCTCCCATCCCAGATTGCCCCCCTACCACCCCACTACCATGCCATTAGAAGTTGCAACTGCTTTGCTAATGGTACTGCTAACCCATCTCAGGCAAACATCCTAGAAATCAAGGATGTAGGGACGTGTGCTGGGTGAGGATTGTGTTGTTGTTGTTAGTTGCCTCAAGTTGACTTTGACTCACGGTGACCTTACGCATAACAAAACAAAATGTTGCCCAGTCCTGCACCATCTTTATGATTGTTGGTATGTTTGAGGCCATTGTTACGGCTCTTTTGTCAATCCATCTCATTGAGGGTTTCACTCATTTTCGCTGATCTTCTTCTTCACCAAACATAATGTTCTTTTCTAGCGAAATGCCTCTGACTCTAATAAGCTAACAAGCGTGAACTTGAGTCATGTAAACTTGTTGATTCTTTGTATATTCATCTGCAAAACTGGCATAGGTCAGCAGTGGTTTGCAAACAACATCTGGAAGATCCCTAGGGGTTTGTGATGTGACCTTGGAGCTGCTGATGGGCCAGTGTGGGCTGGGTAGGGATGGGCAAAATGGAGGCCAAAGGGACGGGCTGTTAACCTCCACCAATGCAGCTCCACTCTTACCTTTTAGTATGTAATGGTGCTCCATGTGAGATTTCTTTTGAGAAAGACTTTGGACACTTAAATACCAAAGCCTTCATGGTAGATAGCAAATGTGGCTGCAGATTCTTCCCATCCTTGTATACACACCCTATTGTAATATGACTTTGCAATTTTACTCTTCCATTTTGAAAACTGTTTTTCTACTCCTTGAATCTAGGCATAGCCATAGGATGTGCTTCAGCCAATGGGACAGTAGCAAGTGTGATGCTAGCAGAGACTTGAAGAGCACTTGAGCTTTGAGGCTGGTTCTCTCCTGTTGTTCTTTGGTACCTTGAAACCGCTGAGTGAAGAAGCCTGGACTTGTCTGCTGGAGTATGAGACACACATGGTCCAGTCCTTCCTGTTGCCCCAGCCAACAGCCAGCCAACCACGAGACATGTGAATGAGGCTATCTCAAATCAACTGGCTACCAGCTGACCACAGGCACAGGCAAGCCCAGAAATGCCAGCCAAGCTGGCCCAGACCAGAGCTGCTCCATTGACCTACCTACAGAATAATAAGCTAAATAAATTGTTGTTGTTTTAAGCTAGTACATTTGGGACTGGTTTAAAGAACTCTGATATTGCCTGGAAAAGATACTAAGCCATATTACTTCTAAGGGCCTAAATTCTTATTTATCCTTAGGATCCTAGAAAAGTTTGGATGAATTTTTATCTTATGGTGCAATAAATGAGTGGTTCTGGAATTTCTCTTTTGCAGGTAATTTGTTCCTTAGGACTTAGCACTAGAGTTGAAGCCTAGAGAAAGACCAGGTACCCATTATGTACAATTCTGTGCTCAGCCAAGCTCCTATTCCTCTATTCCCTCTACCTGAAGGGAATCTTAGAGAAGAAAGATCTTCCCTTTCCAGCATCTTCCATTACCTAGCAGCTTCTGTGGAATAAAGGCCATATAAGGGACCTATGTCAGACTGTTGTCTGTCATAAACTCACAGTGGGCTGGGCTCGCTGGTCAGTGCTGAGACCTCAACAACAACAAGGGCCACTACCAAGCAAAAGCCATATGGGGTGGAGCCCAGAGCTCTAGCCTGAGATTTGGGCCTGTTATAAAGGAAACAAATTACTTAATGAATGATTCCAAGTCCTTGATCCACAGGATGTGGATCTTTACCTGCCTGACATGAGTGTTGACTTGTTAGCTAACACATTCCATCTAGAAAAGTCATCAGGGGAACCCCAACCCTGGCCTGGCCCCGCCTACAATAATTCCGATATGAACCAACTGCCAAACAATGGAGATAAGCCTGCAGGCAGAGGCGATATTTTGACTCTTAATTTGCTCGTTCCAGAGCTTTATTTCTAAGATTTTCTTTGCAGACAGAAAGGAGTAGCATAGGAAAAAGAGCATTAAGGGGAGAAGTTGGAAGTCTGAGTTCTTACCTGAGCCTGGCCAACCATTATGTCTGTGATCGTGGCCAAGGCACTGTCCTTTTGAGGGCCTCCATTTTGTCATTGATAAATATGAGAAAGTTGCACTATATAATCTCTTGGGCCCTTTGAGGGCTGAAATTATACTGTTCAATGACTAAGGATTTCCACCTGAATACTGCCAAAGGGTAATTCTACAGGTAGGTCCTTGAACAGAGTTAAACAAGAGATCTGAAGCAGTTGGAAAGAAAGATATTTTTCAAAAGGTTTTTAACTCCAGCCATAAGGTGACAGTTAGTACGACCTTGTGGGCTGGCAGTCATGGGGGCGTAGAATATTGGAACAAGCAGACAACTCCCTCCTCCTAAAGAGTTTCCTTGTCTCGACTTTTCCAGCCTTTTGGTTTTTTTCCTACCCTACTGGCCAAGTATTCTCCATCTCTTTCTTCCTCTATCTAACCCTTGGATATTAGAGGTCCAGTCTTGGCTTTTCTTTCTTTATATACACTCTTTTCCTAGACAAATGATTTTCAGTTTTGACTTCACATCTGAATCTCTTGTGTCTTGGTCATCTAGTGCTGCTATAACAGAAATACCACAAGCAGACGGCTTTAACAAAGAGAAGTTTATTCTCTTACAGTCCAGTAGGCTAGAGGTCCGAATTCAGGGCTCTGGCTCCAGGGGAAGGCTTTCTCTCTGTGTCAGCTCTGGAGGAAGGTCCTTGTCAGCAATCCTCCCTTGGTCTGGGAGCATTTCAGCGCAGGAACCTCAGGTCTAAAGGACACGCTGTGCTCCTGGTGCTGCTTTCTTGGTAGTATGAGGTCCACCCCCCCCCACCCCATCTCTCTGCTTACTTCTCCCTTTTATATCTCAAAGGAGATTGGCTTCAGACACTATTTAATCTTATAGATCTCATCAATATAACTGCCGCTAATCCATCTCGTTAACATCATAGTGATAGGATTTACAACACATAGGGAAATCACATCAGATGACAAAATGGTAAACAATCAATACCGGGAATCATGACCTAGCCAAATTGACAGATATTTTTTGGGGACACAATTCAATCCATGACAGCTTGAGAAGCCTCAAAAAACCCCAGTGTCCAGCCCATTCCCCAGGTCAATTCAATCACCACCTCTAGAGCTACCCATTTATTGCACCACAGATAAAAATTCATCCTGGGACCCGGGCACCAGTATCTTTTAGGGTTCACTCAGTTCTTTCAATGTACAGCCAAGTTTGAGAACCAATGTCCTAAATCAGTGGTTATCAAAATGTGGTTCCTGGATGAGGAGCACCAGGAACTCCTAGAAACTTGTCAAAAATGCAAATTCTCAAGTCCCTCTTCAGACCTATTGAATCAGAAACTCTGGGGGTGGGGTCCAGCAATTTATATTTTAGCAAGGCCTCCAAGTGATTCTGATGCACACTCAAGTTTAAGAACCACTATTCTATACCTAGTATAACCTAGGGTTTCTCAACCTTGGCACTTGACATTTTGGGCCAGATAATTCTTTATTGTAGGGGGCTGTCCTGAGTCTTGTAAGATATTTAGCAGCATCCCTAGCTTCTACCCACTAGATGCTAATAGCACTACCTCTCAAGTTATAACAATCAAAAATGTCTCTAGACATTGCCAAAGGTACCCAGGGAGTGCGATAGTCCCCAGGTCAGAACCATTGTTCTAGATGAACATTTATGGCGATGGTTCTCAAACTTGGTAGCACACTAGAATCATCTGTAGAGCTTTAAGAACCACTGATGCTTGGTTAAATCTTAGAGATTTTGATGGAATCAGTCTAGGGCATATTCTGGGCACTGGAAATTTTTTAGTTTACCTGGTGAATCCAATGTGCAGCTAAGGTTGAAAACCACCACTCTAGACTATCTCATCTAGTCTCATGACATTAACTGCCATCCACATGCCAGTGACTCCCAGAGCACTCCTCTGAGCTCCAGAATCATGTACATATACCACTGCCTACCTGACATCTCCCACTGGATATCTCATAACAGGACAAACTTACACCCTCACTAAGTGGCCTTCCCCAGTTTCTCTCTATTTTGTCACTCTGTTCAATTTCTTCCTAGTACTTATTGTAACCAAACCAAAAACCCAATGCCATCAAGTTGATTCTGACTCACAGCCACCCTATAGAACACAGTAGAATTGCCCCATAGAGTTTCCAAGGAGCAAATGGTGGATTTGAACTGTCGACCTTTTTGTCAGCAGCCAAACACTTAACCACTGCTAAGTTGTCTTTTATTTAGTCGTGTATTATACTTATGGTTTAACTGATCCCACCTGAATATAAGCTCCTTAAGTGAGGGGATCTCATGTATCTTATTCACTGTTGTACCCCCAGCCTTTAGCAATAAGTCTTGGCATTTAGTAACTACTCAGTAAATGTTTGTGGAAAGAATGAAGGGATGTTGTGTGCCCTGTGTCCTAGGGATTGGCAGTTGCAGTCCAGCTAAGGCTTCTAGGAAAATGGTAGAAGATGCAGTGCTATTTTGGTATAAAATCATCCCATTATGCAGAGTCTTGAGCACAAAAGTGCTGTCTAAGGAGGCCATTCCTGAAGCACCCTCAACAAGGTAAGGGTATGCCATGGCTCCTCCTCTTGTTTTCACATCCTTGGTTTTGGTAAATATAAGGAGGTCCTCTTACTTATTCAAAGGCATATGAGCTCTAAGAGGAAAAAGGATCTTCGTATCCTTGAGCCCAAATCAAACCGAACCCACTGCAGTCAAGTCAATTCCAACTCCTAGTGACCCTATAGGACAGAGTAGAACTACCCCACAGGGTTTCCAAGGCTGTAAATCTTTATGGAAGCAGACTGCCACATTTTTCTCTCATGGAACAGCTGGTGGATTTGAACTATCAACTTTTGGGTTAAAGCACCACTGTGCCACCAGGGCTCCCTTATTCTAGAGCAGTGCTTTTCAAATTCTGATGTGCGTGAGAATCACCTGGAGAGCTTGTTAAAAAGCAAATTCTGATTCAGGGGTCTGGAGTGTAATTCATTCAACAGGAGTCAGAGAGATGAAAGAAGACAGTCCTTTTACATCTTTCTTGAAGAAAAAAGAAAATACGTGGAGATGTAATTTTGCTTTATTTTCCAAGGGCTTAAGCAGATTCCACCAATTTTTATTGTTTCCAAAACATCTCGGAGTGGGAATTTCACCTACCCTTCTTAGTAGAATCTAGACAGAGGTTGCAAATCCAAGTTTCTACAGGAGCCAGGTAACTAATAGAAACCAGTGAAAAGGCTGGAGGAAGACAATGTGGACTGTGCTAAAGGGAAAGCACATGTTCCATGAAAAGTGCAGAGCCTTTATGCAGCTTCAGTTTTTCTAAAAAAGTAGAAAATCTCTTAAATTTTTAAATGTTGATACTCATCCAGTCTTTGAAAGAGAATACTGCATGTCTCCAACAAAATGTGCCTGTAGGCTAGATTTGTCCAGAGAAAGGATGACAGTGATCAGAAAATTCCTGGTTTGAGTTCCAGATCAGTCCAACTTGTAGAAGGAAGGATTCCTGAGTTCTTACACCAGTTGGCTTTGCTTAATAGCTGCAGAAGTATTTTGAACACATGGTCTCTAAAATTTTTTTTCCTCCAACAAACTACTAAATCAAACTGTCCTTCACTCTAAGCAGGATAGCCACACCTTCAGGAAAGAATCATTAATCATCCTTGAACTCTAAACCTAAGGAGACTAATCTGGAAGAGCCGAAGGAATCAGAAGCATTCCTGAGGTGGAACTGTAGAACCAACATGGTGAGCAGATAGGGCCATTGGGTGAGGAGCCTATCTTTTGCTCACTTTCTACCAGGAAAAAATGCCAAAGTCAAAATACTTTGAATGATAATATCTGATGGGGGCAAAGTGAATTTTTTTTTTTTTTTAATATTTTATTGTACTTCAGGTGAAGGCTTATAGAACAGATAGTTTCTCATGTAACAGTAACACACATGCTGTTTTATGACATTGTTTAACAACCCCACAAAGTGAATTTTTAAAATGATCCTTTTAAAGGCTCATTTGAAAGAGTATGACTAATTCATCTCTTTAGCCGGAACAGAAGTAGTGGTCTCTTTAAATCTGTGCCTCCTTCAAGTTATATATTCCCCACCCACATTGTGAAGGAACACTAATAGTCTCTATCACATATTGAAAGAGGCCATAATCCCCAGAAGTATGAGCAAGGAACAATCTCACTACTCATTAGAGGGACAGGGGTGCGGCATCATAATAGCCTGAAAGCGATTGTGGGACAGTTCTTAAACTCGTAATGTTTCATTTCTAAGGAGTGGAATTCTCACTGGGAATTGCATAAGATTGTCCCATGAGGAACAGCTTAAGAAGTTAATAAATCCAAACGCAGGATTGAGTACCCTTTATCAGAAATGGGTCTCCCCAAATCCTGTACCATTGGTCGAATTAGCTGTTTGTGAATCCGAAGGATGTTAAGGTAACATGACAGGAAAAATACTTTGAGTATAATTCCCCATGACTGATCCTGGCTGCAAAGTTTTCTGACAGAAGATGGTGATTGCTAAGTTGGCACTGCCACCCCCACTGTCTGGTCAGGCAGAAACACATTGTAACACTGCATTTTCTCTTCCAAGGCATCACAATGCCATCATGGTATTAAAAAGAACAGGGGGCCTCCTCCCTTCTACCCTAATCTATCTCCAGTGCTGTAATTGATGTGAAATGTGAGTTTTGCAGTTGGGGGTCAACAGCCACATGACCTCCCAACTTCCAATGAGTCATGCCATCAAACTGACCTTTCTCATTATTAGTATTTATTGTTCCTTGAACACAGCAAGCAAAAGTGGCTCATGCAATAACCCTGGCAGTGCCAAAACAAACAGCCACACTCCCGCCCTTAGCTGCTTAGGGTTTGGAGACACAAATATTGTACAAATATTGCAGAATGGAAAATGTATATTTTCCCTTTGTTCCATTTCTTATGCCATCTGCTCCATTCTCTCTGACTCAATGAAGAGAAGCATACTTGAAACGTATATCTCCATTTCCGAAAAATTGTTCAATAAACAGTGAGAAGATTTAGATGTTTCAATAACTCTGCAGAAAAAAAAAAGTTTTAAAAATCCCATAGATTTAGAAATTTTACTTCTTTGCAGAAAATTATTTAACTTAATTTTGGGGACTGTTCTTGAAAAGAGAATACTATTGAATATTATTGTTAAATTTAAGTCTAAGGGTAAGTATGGGGAAGAAATGAGTAGAGCAATTAAGACTGAACTCATATAATATTGTAGTAGAAGGCTGGTTTTCAATACTTGTTATCCACAATTTTAACTTAAAATCTAAACTTTTATTGCATGTGAACTTTGGATTAGATGCTTCCCCTGAAATTTGCTGAAAAGTTGAAAGATTTCCATGCATAGAGGAAGGAGTTAGAACTTGCTAGAGACTAAAATCAATGACTGTAACGTAAATGAATGAATGAATGAATGCGTGAATGAATAAAGAGACAAACAAATCCATCCTTCGGTTTCTGTTGTATCAAATCTCTTTTCCTTCCTTCCTTTTTGTTTATTATTATTATTTTTTTAGCTCTCTGCTACTATAGCCTCCTACTCCAACCATTAAAGAAAAAAAAAAAAAACATTTTATGTCTATGCCTTCTCCCATGTGGTAGACTTTTGCTGTTGTTTTCCTGTTGAGTATCTCTTCTCTCTTCTTCTGGTAAAAGGATCAATGTGCTCCTTGAAGACTTTTCTTCCTCCACAATCAGGTCATGTGGTTTGGTTAGGCTGACTCCATCCTCCCCCCCAGTATCCCAGGGGTTTCACATGACCCGGCCTAATCAGGGATGAACATGTGACCCACATCCATCCAATCATAGTAAATCCCTGTGGTTTTGCTGGAGCAACTTGGAAGGAGGTCTGCTGGCATTGCTAAGAAGGTAAGAAACAGGTCTGGAGCTGTGGAGAGCCATCCTACTTACCTTGTGTTGTATTGGTGGAGTCTGCTTTTGAGATAAGTCAACCTAGAAAGGCTGTGATTCCAAGATGTTCTGAGGACATCATTTGAGTTCCTACATTTACTAGTTCCTGAAACCAGTCACTAGTTCTTGAATCAATAAAGTTTTTAAATTTTTTCCTTATGCTGATTTAGTTGGGTTTACTGTCAATTTGCTAATGCACCTCCTCCAGAAGTATTCTTGGCACCTTTATTTGAGAGAGGAGTATAGGTAAATTAGAATCACAGCAATGTTTCTCGTATGGTTCTCTTTGTTTCAACTATCACAACACATTCTCTTGGGATCCTCCTTGGTATTGTCATGCAAAGTAAATGCTGCATAAATCTCCCAATGCATTATTGTCCACATTCTGAGAATGGAGGGGCATGTCAGTTATATGTGAGGTTATTAAATCATAATTATTAGGGCTATGGATTAAATGGTATGTTGGTTAAGTCCCTCCTTCATGACTGTGAGCTGGCCAAGTCCTGTCTCCTGGGAGAGGAAATGTTTCAGTCACTCTCTCTCTTCCTGAGGAAGCATGTCTCCTGCCTTGCAAAGTCATCATGGCTCAAAAAATCACCACCAGGCTGTGATAACAGGACAGACCCTCCCATGCTGCTAATTATGCTTCCCCCCTTGAAGCTGCTCACCTCTGCAGTGATCCTCATCGTCGGGGTACGTGAGTCAGTGACTTTTCCTGGAACAAACACACAGTGTGTGTTATTAATGCCGACCGTCAGAAAAAATACATTCAAAAAAAGAAAGGGGTGGGGTGGGAGAAGAGAACAGAGGGATGTTGCTTTATATTCTATTATTTATAATGTGATAGCTCTTATTACTTCTTACTTTGTTTCTCCCTGGTCTGCCTGCAGCCTTATTTTCAGGAAGTGATATAGCATGAGGGCCCTATAAGAAGACAACATGGAGTTGAATACTGGCTCCCTGGCTCACCAAGTACATAACTTTGGACTAGTAGCTCTGTTCCCCTGTTTGTTAAAAAAATTTTAATAATACACAGCTCATGGTGTGGATACCAGAATTAAATGAAATAATACATATATAGCATTTAGAACAGTGCCTTGCAGGCAGGAAGCACTCAATGTCAGCTGCTGCTCTGTGGCTGAACAATTTCACTCCATCCTCCTCCTTTCCCACCTCTCATCCCCTAGGTTAGACTGTTCTTCTTACCTGCTAACTGGTGTAGTCAACTTTTTACCAAGTATGATTTGAGGAGCCTCAGAAAGGTGTTCCTTGTACTAATATTTACCCCATCACTCCTGTTGAACTTCCCCTTATAACCCCAGCCTGGGTTTGATGTTGAAGGCCCCTGTTGAATAGTGACAGCTTTAGCCCTTACACATTTTGAATTTATTGCTTAATTTCTAGCAGAGGTCAGATTCTGGGGGTATGAGGCACAGTATGAGTTGGCACAGGAAGAAAGGTCGGGACAAGCCACTGCTGTGTTCTCTCTCTGCTGTCATGAGCATGGGATGTGAAGAGATGGAGAGGACCTCTGGCCAACTAGACCACCAGAAACAACTGGTGAACAGCAGATATGGACATCAAGGTGAGGGCTCCACTGGGGGGTCCAGGCTGATGCTCAAGGTGGGTGTCATGAGGGTACTCTGGTTGCTATGGGTATCAGTTAGGGGTCAGTCAGAAGGACAGAAATTGATCTGATTTGAAATCAAAGGACTTTAATACAGGGAAATGAACAGTTGGTGGAATATTTGGGATGCCAAATAGAGGCTGGTGAAGAAATGCAGCGATTAACAACAGCAGGGAGTCATTACCATCCCTGGGCCTAGAAGTACCAAAGAGGAGGTGATATCCCTGAGACTGGGAGCTGAGGTCACCCAGCAGAAGTTGGAACCCATCGGGCCTTTCTGGCAGGTGGTGGAGCCATGGAAAAGACACAGTTGCAGCCTGAGATGCTGGACAGAGAAGGAGAGGGGGAAATATCCTGCCTCTCCCTTCCTCCTACCCTCCAACCTCGTACAAGAGTCTCCCATTGGATGGGTCTGCCTGGAAGCCAGCTGGCTCTGGATCCTGGGAAACAGAGGCTGGGTGGCTCGCCTGAAAGTTATTACAAAGAACAGATCAGGAAATGGGGACCAGAATGACCTGAGAACAATGAAACGATGGGCACACTACTGAAAGGTCGAAGGGAAACCACCTTACTATGGTCATATAAGAAGGTGACATTGAGGAATTTGAGCTGTCAATAAGTCTTCTTTATGTCTGTCATGCATATCTGATTTTGGTTTGGTTTTTAAGTCTGGCCTTAGAAATATATTATATACCTCAGCTTTTTTCAAAGGATAGTCTATGAGTCTTCGCATTAGAAACAGGTGTAGTGCTGATTCCATATGCTAATTCCAGAGCCTCCCCCAGACCTTCTGAATCCACTTCCCTTATAGTGGGGCCCCCTGGCTTGCCTACTTCTCTCTGTGTTGTTGCTGAGGTTTGTGTTTATAAAGCCTTTTGAATTTAAGCCTAGCTTCACTTCTTTTCCTTCGTTAATGAAAAGCGATGCTGTCCTTACGAAGTTCTAGTCTACTGGCCTGTTCAATGTCCGCCCTAAGGTTCTGCCCAGCAGTTAGACTGCTGATGAGAAATGTCTCTTGTTCAAAGATTGATGGTTTAACTTAAGAGAAGGGCAACAAATTCTCAAGCATGTTACCAAATCTCCCATCCTAGGGACAGGGTTGCATAATTGAAAAAGTTAGAAATAGAAAGCAGAGGAATTCCTTGGTGCAAGAGGTCAGTGAGATAGACTCCCCAGCTGGATTGCAGAGCATGCTGCTCACTGGGAAGCCTTTTCAGACATTGGAAACTGATTCCTTTGCATTTCCCACAATGTTGTTGTAAATGGTGCGTGTTTCATGGCTATCCCTGGTAGGGTGTTGGTGCATGCGTGATGAACCCACGTTTGAGACAGGCGTTTGGGCTAAGCATTCTTTTGGTGCATGAGCTAAGACCTGCATCCTCTCTGACCCTGGTTTCAATCCTTAAAGTGTGGATAACTGCTGTACTTCCCTTACAGAGTAGTTGGAAGAATCACCTATATTAATTCACTAAGGATTGATTTATCAAGTGCCTCCCATGTAATAGGCATTAGAATTATAAAGATAGCATTCCTATCTTTGAGTGATTGCAGTTTCCAAAAAGAGAATCTGTGTATGAAAGCAGTCTACACTCTGCAATACAAGTAGGTTGAAAGTTATTGTTTAAAATGCTATAGTAAAATCAGTTGGGCTTTCTCTAGTGGCTCCACCTTCAGCTGAGTTAGGTAAGTATGAGCTTTGTGCTGGTGAGATCTGGAATTTCCACTTCTAACCCTGAGGACCTACAGGGGAGAGTAAATGCCCTGGTGGCGCAGTGGTTAAGAGCTATTGCTGTTAACCAAGACGTCTAGCAATTCAAATCCACCAGCTGCTCCTCGAGGTCAGCAGTTTGAATCCATCAGCTGCTCCTTGGAAACCCTGTGGGGCAATTCTACTCTGTCCTATAGGGTTGCTATTAGTCAGAATTGACTTGATGGCAATGAGTTTGGTTTGTTTTTCTGTGGGGTGCTACTGGCAGGTCTAAGTTCTCACTAAGGGAAGTAAGAGAAAGAGGATTAAAAGAGAGGAAAATGAAAAAGACTGAGATGAAGCACAAAGAGGAGTACTGCACAGCTACTAATGTCCACACAGCTACTCCTCAAGGTCCCTCTCTGCCAATTATTCTGTCCCCATGAAACACTTTGCGGAGTGTTTACGTCCTGGAATAATATAAATGTGAGCAAAAATCTGTTTTCAAAGAAAAACAAAAATTTGTCTTTCATGGTTTGTAATTTATTTCTTCTTTCCTGCAATCCATTATTGAAGGAGTCCCTGGGTGATGTAAATGGTTAAGCACTAGACTACTAGCCAAAAGACTGGCAGTTTGAACACACCCAGAGGTGTCTCTGAAGACAGAGCTGGGGATCTGCTTCCAGAAGGTCACAGTGTTGAAAACTCTATGGAGCAATTCTACTATGAGATACATGGGGTCGCCATGAGTTGGGATCAACTAAATGGCAACTAACGACAACATACATTATTGTTCACATTTTTGTTGTCTTTGTTTTGCTGTGTTTTTCTTCTGAGAGTTATAAGAATCTGTCTTTTATTCTTTCGACCTGAGTTGACTGTTTTTTAAACCCTTGTAATAGTTTACTAAATGCTTTTTTTAAAAAATATTTTATTTTATTTTTTAAGGTTAAAGTTTACACAGCAAATTAGTTTCATCTATAGATACATCATGACAAACAGAGAAAAGAATGAAGTAGTCAAGGATTTCATTTTACTTGGGTCCACAACCAATGCCCATGGAAACAGCAGTCAAGAAATAAAATGATGTATTGCATTGGGCAAATCTGCTGCAAAAGACTTCTTTTAAAGTGTTGAAAAGCAAAGATGTCATTTTGAGGGCTAAGGTGCACCTGACCCAAGTTATGATATTTTCAGTTGCCTCATATGCCCGGGAAAACTGGGCAATGAGTAAGGAGGACTGAAGAATTGATGCCTTTGAATTATGGTGCTGGTGAAGAATATTGAATATACCACGGACTGCCAAAAGAATGAACAAATCTGTTTTGGAAAGAGTAAAGCCAGAATACTCCTTAGAAACAAGGATGGCAAGACCTGTCTTACGTACTTTGAACATGTTATCAGGAGGAACCAGTCCCTGGAGAAGGACATCATGCTTGGTAAAGCAGAGGGTTAGTGAAAAAGAGGAAGACCATCAATGAGATGGACTGACACAGTGACTGCAACAATGGAAGGATGGCGCAGGATGGGGCAATGTTTCGTTCTGTTGTACAGAGGGTCACTGTGAGTTGGAACTGACTTGACGGCACCTAACAACAACGGATACATTTATCTGTGCACCAGTATGTATCCACTTATTCGTACCCATACACGTATATGACTATATACACCTCATGCTTTTGTAAGCACAGTTATTGTCAAACTTTAGCTTTATTAGAAACACCTGGAGGGCTTGATAAACCACAGATGACTGAGCCTCACCGTCAGAGTTCCTGACTGAGTAAGTCTGAGGGGGTAGGGACTGAGAACTTGCAGATTTAACAAATTCCCAGGTGAAAGTGATGTTGCTGGTCAAGGAACCATACTTGGAGGACAACTTCCTTAACATTTCAGTAACGCCATTGAACATTTCTTCCCTTAGGCCTCTATTTTCCTGGGTGTGGTGATGTCCTTTCTTCCTATAGAGTGAATTCCTGGTAGAACATTTTAATAGAATCTGTTAACTTAAGTTCGTGTGTTTTTGTGCAGTTCTTATCCAGAAGGCTTATATTCCTCAATATTTGGGCATCCCTCTAAATGAATGATTTTGTATTCACACAGGCCATGGGCAAAGGCAAGGCCATGGTTAGGTAAGCAGAGGCTATAGGCTTCTACGTACTCAGCTCCTCAGTTCTGGAAATGTGAAAGTGTGGCTTGGACAGCTAGACTAAATTTAGTCACAGGAATATTGTAAAGAATTATCTCTAGTATTCAAGAACGACCCCAATAGTGTAGCTGTTATTCCTACTTTGACTAATATGAGAAGCTCTGGCAAGAGAAAGAGAACAGGATGGAAGTCATTGGTTATGGGCTTTGGACTAAGTATGCCACTCTTCAGCTGTGTGACTTTGGCCAAGTCTCGGTTTCCTCAATTGTTAAATGGAAAAAAAATGACGATTTTCCAGATGCATGGAGTTGTTGGGAAGCTCAAAGGCTACTGGGTATGGAAAGTGCTGATTGATGCATTAATTGCTTTTTATTTGATCCAAGCTTGATTTCTGTTCCTACTGTGTCATTCTGGGTTGGGATGTTGCTTCCTGGCCTATGCTCTGGTGGTGGTGATAGGATGCTGTGCTACACTGAATAGAAATTCTCCTGCCTTGAGGATCTTTGCAGAATAAGGAATCATCATTTTATAAGGAGATTTTCCATCAACCCTTGAAGCAGTGTTTCTGCTAATTTCATGATTTGGCTGACAAGCATGGTGAATGAGCTGTCAAGATCTTCAACATCAAGGGCAGATACCTCTTGACTTTGGTGTAGAAATAGATAAGGGGAAAGAAAAGACATATAATCAGGTTTTCTCTGCTGCTTTGTAGGGTCTTCAGCAGTAGTTTATTCATCAGTCTTAGATTAGATGGACTTCAGATTACCAAATGATTCAGTGGTAACATTTTCACCTTCCACGTGGGAGACCAGGGTTTGATTTCTGGCCAATGCATCTCATGCACAGCCACCACCCGTCTGTCAGTGGTGGCTTATGTGTTGCCATGATGCCGAACAGGTTTCAGTGGAGCTTCTAGACTAAGATGGACTAGGAAGAAAGGCCTGGTGATCTACTTCTGAAAATCAGCCAATGAAAACACTATGGATCACAAAAGTCCAACTAATCATGGGAATGCCGCAGGACCAGGAAGTGTTTTGTTCTGTTGTGTGTGCGGTTGCCGTAAGTTGGGAGCTGATAAATGGCAGCTAACAACAACATCAGCAACAACATTGAATTAAATGTATCCTGGTATTAGAAAGTAATTAAATATATGTAAACTTGTTATTGAAGTATAACTCACATACAGAAAAGTGTAGACAGCATAAGTATACAGCTTGATGAATTCTCACAAAATAAACACACTCATGCAACCAACACTCAAGGCGAATGCTTTGTTACATAGATTTATCATAATAAAAATATAAGTAAAATAAAAATATATAAACATTACCAGCACCCCAGAAACCTTCCTTATGCTCTCCTCTAGTCACGTCATCCCCCAAAGTAACCACTGTCCTGACTTCTATCACCATCGATTAGTTTTGCCTGGGTAGGGCAAAATGTTGTCTTTTGAGTCTGGTTTTGTTCACTTAACGTATTCGTGATGTATATTTATGTTGTCGTATGTGGTTTAAAATTCACTTATTCTCATAGCTGAGTAGTATTCCATTATATGAATAAACACAATTTATTGATCCATTCTAATGTCAATGGACTTTTTTTATTCTTGGTTTTTGATTATGATGACCAGCTGTGATGACCATTCTTGCACAAGTCATTGGTGAACATATGCATGCATTTATGTTGGAGTGGAATTGCTAGAACTTAAGGTGTGCGTGCATTCAGCTTTAGCAAATACTGCCAAAGAGTTTTCCAAAATAGTACACCATTTACATGCCCACTAGCAGCATATGAGCATTCTGGTTGCTCTTCACCAAAACTTGATATTGACTATTTTTTAAAAAAATTTTAGACATTTTCGTGGGTGTCGCAAAAATTAAAATCTGCACAAAAGCTTACCTTTCCTCCTACAAAATTGGTACTGGTATTTTGGTGTTTTATTATACATTAAGGAAGCTCTTCTTTTATGAGTGTACTCTACATGTTGGTTAGTTTAATCTATATGTAGAGGACATAAAACAATTAGAGTAACTCTCGGGGCAGCTGTATCAGGCTGAAGATTTAATATTACAATACGAGAAATATTTTCTATGTTTATAATTGCTGTTGTTAGTTGCGGTCAAGTAAATTCTGACTCATGGTGACCCCAAGTGTGCAGAGTAGAACTACTCCATAGAGTTTTCAACACTGTGACCTTTTGGAAGCAGATCGCAAGGCCTTCCTTTTGAGGCAACTCTGTGTGGGTTTGAGCCACCAACCTTTCAGTTAGTAGTTAGGCGCTTAATGATTTGTGCTACCCAGGGAGTCCTTGTATTTATTTCATATCATAAAATTCTTTTTTATAATAGACTTAACCTGGAAACTCTTCTTTTCCCGCTAAGACAAGATAGTATAAATCTCGTCAACTGTCAGAATGGAAAACGTTTGCATACATGACAGAGAGAGAGAGAGAAAGACTGAGACCTCAGAGGCCTTAGATCAGTGTTACTGCAATGTCTAAGATGATATTCCCTGATACTTAGTGCCAATGGTGGCAATTTGCAATGAATACTGAAAGAGTGAAAATCTTAATTTGCAACATTGATTGCATATACAATTAGCAGTAGCAAGAGCCCTGGATATTCAATTAATGATGGTGTGTGTGTGTATGTGTGTGTGCGTGCAGAAAGTGTTAACGCTGAAAATTTCAGTCAGCTATTTCTCTCTAATCAGTATTAAAAAACTGGATACAAGGAATTTATCATTCTAGTGAGACAGATGTGGGATAAACAAAATAAAGAAATCAAAGGACAATAAAGAAAAACATTAAACTGTCCCAGTTGTCTTAGGTATGACTGGCTAAAGATTTAAGGAATTCTCTATTGAGCTATTAGTTCAGAATATCCAAATCATGATGAATGTTATTTTCACCATGTTACATTACAAATAATTTCCAATTTTGTCAAGCCTCACTTGTCTGTGGATGCTGATGAAATAACAACTAAATTTCAACCTCTCTGTACCAGTTTTATACTGCCACAATAATGCAGCATTAACAATCACAAAACCTCCATCACACACAATAATAAACAATTAGTTACCTTAGGAATTTGTGGGGTTTGGTTGATCTGGGCTGGGCTCAGTAGATATTGACTAGGCTTGTTTACGTGTCTGTCGTCATGTTTGGATTGGCTGTGTTACTCTGCTGATCTTGGCTGGGCTTGCTCACATGCCTGGGCATTGACAAATCTAGGATGGCCCGACTGAGAATAACTTGGCTCCATTCTAAAACTCAGTGGCATATACCAATAAGCATTTAGTTCACAAAGCTGTGGATCAGATGGGTGGTTCTTTTGATTTCAGCTAGTATATTAGTTATCTATTGCTGCATAACAAATACACAAATTTAGCAGCTTAAAACAACACATATTTGTTATCTCACAGTTGCTGTGGGTCAGAAGTCCAGGTACATCTTACCTAGGTTTTCTGCTTCAAGTTCTCCTCAGGATATAATCATAGTGTTGGCTTAACTCTCACCTGGAGGTTTGACTAAGGAAAGGTCCACTTCTAGTTCACTCAGGTTGTTGGCAGAATTTATTTGCAGCTGTAGGATTGAGGCCCTCAATTCCTGTAGCCTTCCCACAGTTTTTTTTTTTTTTTTTTTTTTTTGCAACATAGATCTCTCAGCATCTCACAACACGGCTGTTTGCTTCTTGAAGTCTAGCAAGGGAGCAAGAGAAACTCTAATGAGATGGAATCGTATATAACATAATGTAATCACGTGGGTGACATCCTATCACATTTGCTATATGGGATCCTGCCCACAATCAAGAGCTAGGAATTACACAAAGCTATTGACACCAAGAAGTGAGAACCATTGCAAGTCATGTAGGATCTGTCTGTCTCAGCTGGGCTTGCTCACATGTCTTGGGATCAGTTGGCTATCAGCAGATCTAGGCTGGTTTGGGTTGGAATGCCTGGGACAACTCGACGCCTCATTTTGTCTCTCTTTCTCTAGAAGGCTGACTCTGGCATGTTCACGTGGCAAAGGCAGAGATGCAAGAGTAGGAGTAGAAATGCATAGGTGAGTTGTACCCTAACTTCTAAAATTCCATTGGCCAAACTAAATCACAGAGTCAAGGTTACATGGTAAAGGGTGTCAATATAGGAGGGGCAAAGAATTGGGGCCATGCATACTATACTTACCCCCATCTGTGTAATCCAAAAATTCAGCCCTTTGCAAATCTCATTCTTCTCTTCCTCCAGATAGCATTTGTAGATAAACCAAAGGTCCCAGCTGGTGTTTCATAGATGTTCACAATCCTGGTTGCTTCCGCTATTCTGACATCTACTCTAGGAAATCTGCTTCTTGCAAACCTCTACACGGATGGGAACTTACATGATTCATCTACCATCACCTTCTGTAAGAACACTAATATCTGAGCAGATATGCCGTCTCCAGGGCTCCCAAAGCACATAACCTTTCTATGTCGTACTAGAAGAGGGGAGACTGTTGTTTTTACCCACTCTGTGTCATAGTTCTTGTCTCACAGAATCATTCATGAGACCACTTTCTGCCCACAGCCCTTCTCTTCTCAGGGACTGGGCCAAACTCATGGTGTCCTCTTTATCCTCTCCAACACATATTCAAATAGCTGTAAAACTAATGACCTCTGTGCACTCTCTTGATTTAAAGAATGCTCCAGAACCTCTTATAGTACAGTGTTTCTCAACCCTGGCTATACATCAAAGTCACCCAGGGAGCCCAAGACACACCAAAGGACAATTTCTCGTAGTTAGTTCTAGACGTTGGTATTTTTGCCCTGGAGGCAGAGTGGTTAAGAACTTGACTGCTAACCAAAAGGTGGGCAGTCTGAATCCACCAGCCACTCCTTGGAAACCCTATGGGGCAGTTCTACTCTGTCCTGTAGGGTCACTATGAGACGGAATCAACTCAATGGCAATGAGTTTATATGATTCTGATGTGCAGCCAAGATTGAGAAACCCTATTATAAATGGAATTGGTTCTTTAATCTGATTGAAGGCACTAATGACTCTATTTCCAGTAGTAAAGAGGGCACTAATGGTCCATGACATGGTATGGCAATAGAGATACAGAAAATATCACTGTGGGATACTCATAATCAAATACCTATAATAGGCAAGGTTCTGGATGACCAAGTGTTGCATACCTTAGAACACTGCACAACTATGGAGCAATTCTACTCTACACACATGGGGTTGCCACAAGTCAGAATTGACTCAGCAACAACTAACAACAACAAATACACACACACACACAAAGAGAGAGAGAGATTTTAAGAAATTGGCTCTTACCATTGTAGGGTCTGGCAAGTCTGAAATTTGTAGGGCAGGCTATTAGGCTGGAAACTCAGGCCAAAGTTTATGTTGTAGTGTTGAGTTGGAAATCCATAATGCGAGCCAGCAGGCTGGGAATTTAGGCAGGATTTCTATGGTATTAGTCTTGAAGCAGAATTGCATCTTCTTTGGGAAACCTTAAGTTTGCTCTTAAGACCTTCAACTAATTGTATGAGGCCCATCTAAGTTATTGAGGGTAATCTCCTTAAAGTCAACTGATTGTAAATGTCAATCACATCTACAAAATACCTTCAACGTCTGCACTAGGGTTTGACCAAACAACTGGGCACCATAGCCTAACCAAGCTGACACATAAAATTAACCATTACAGTAGGTCTGGAGTATTATATAAGAATTTGCATTTGGTAGTTTATCATGATCCCTGGTGACACTGGTCATCTTGAAGCCACACTTTGAGAACTACTGTCCTAAAATATTTTAAAGCCACCATGTTTATGTCTGCTATGGAGGGAGAAGTAGAAGGGAAAGAAGTTGATGGAGTGACATACGGAGAAAGGAGATTTTTGTAAAAGATGTTTTATCCACTAAATGCATTACCCTTCTGTGCTTATTAAATTATTTTGACATTTATTTGAGTCCTCATATGAAGGAACTGTTATTATTCTTCTATCCTAATCCTATGATCTTTGTTGAGTTACTTGTGGGAGAATTGTTGTTGTTGTTGGAGGCCGTCGAGTTGATTCCAACTCATAGCAACCCCATGTACAACAGAAGAAAACATTGCCTGGTCCTGCACCATCCTCACAATCATTGTTATGCTTAAACTCATTGTTGCAGCCACCGTGCCAATCCATCTTGTTGAGGATTTTCCTCTTTTTTGCTGACCTTCTACTTTACCAAGCATGATGTCCTTCTCCAGGGACTGGTCCCTCCTGATAACATGTCCAAAGTACATGACACAAAGTCTTGCCATCCTTACTTCTAAGAAGCATTCTGGCTGTACTTCTAGCAAGACAGATTTGTTCGTTCTTCTGGCAGTCCAAGGTATAATCAACATTCTTTGCCAACACCATAATTCAAGGCATCAATTCTTTGGTCTTCCTTATTCATTGCCCAGCTTTCACATGCATATGAAGCAATTGAAAATACTATGGCTTGAGTCAGGCTCGCCTTAGTCCTTAAGGTGACATCTTTGCTTTTTAACACTCTAAAGAGATCTTTTGCAGCAGATTCGCCCAATGCAATGCATTGTTTGATTTCTTGACTGCTACTTCTGTGGGCATTGATTGTGGATCCAAGTAAAATGAAATCCTTGACAACTTCATCATTTTCTCCGTTTATCATGATGTTGCTTACGGGTTCAGTTGTGAGGATTTTCATTTTCTTTAGGTTGAGGTGCAATCTATACTGAAGGCTGTAGTCTTGGATGTTCATCAGTAAGTGCTTCAAGTCCTCTTTGCTTTCAGCAAGCAAGGTTGTGTCATCCGCCTATCGCAGGGTGTTGATGAGTCTTCCTCCAATCCTGATGCCGAGTTCTTCTTCTTCTAGTCCATTTTCTTGGAGTATTTGCTCAGCATACAGATTGAATAAGTATGGTGAAATGATATAACCTTGACACACACTTTTCCTGACTTTAAACCATGCAGTGTGTGGGAGAATTAGACAATATAAACAAAAAGTTAAGAGCATGGGGCTCACAGACCTGGTTTAAAGTCCCAGCTGTGGTTCTGTCACTAAGATGCATGACACTGGGAAAATCACTTGATGTCTCTAAGTCTCAGTTTCCTCTTCTGTCACTTTGAAATAATAATATCATCTACCTAATAGGGTTAATGTTAGGATTAAATGAGCTAAACGTAAAGAAAGGACTTAATATAACCCATGGCACATAGATTTCACAATGCAAGTTATTGTTACTGAACTTATTTTAGGATAAGACACAGGCTTATAATCAATTTCATTGTCTTGTTATTTATATAATGTAACTTTGTGCTTGGAGTTTTCAATTTCAAACAATGGGGTACAATCAAAAGAAGCTAAAAATAAGATTGTACTACTCTTATTTTTCCACAAAGTAGAAAACCAGATTCTCTGGATGAAATTCCCTGAGATTTTTCTCTAAGTGATAAAACCGAGACTGGTACGGTTTTGTCCCAGGATTTTATGTCAGAAGAAAGTCGTTGTTTTCCAGGATATGTTTCATTTTCAGTCCTTCGTTGGCAAGGCCAATGATACACTGAATGGTGTAATTTCTCCAAATGTGGTTACATGGTCAGAGTAGTGATTGCGTAAAACGGCCTGTTCCAGCCCAACCCGTCTGCTGTGTACCCACTTTTGAGCTGTGCAAGCTTATGTTACAGACCGTTTTCACTCCTAACCGCTTGGAGGTCATCTAGCAGGCACAGGGGAAATCACTTATCCTTCTTAATATGTCCATCACCCATGTAGTGAACAGATGTTCTCTGATTATAACCAGTTGCCTTTGATTCCAGCTCATGGTGACCCCATGCATCAAAGTAGAACTGTGCTCCATAGGGGTTTCAATGGCTGATTTTTTGGAAGTAGATTGCCAGGTCTTTCTTCTGAGGCACCTCCAGGTAGACTTGAACCTCTAACCTTTCAGTTAGCAGTCAAAGGCTTTAACTGTTTGTACCACCCAGGGACTTCTCTGTGATTATAGTATCCTTTTTATTTATGAGGAACAAATAGGCAGGAAAAAATATTTACATTCCCAGATATCCTGCTGTGTTGTGATTAAAATTAAATCATTGGGCCTTTCTGGAGCATTTTTCATAATAATGATTAAGACACATCTGATTTGCTCTGTGAGCGAAAAGAACTGACAATTTGGCTCAGAGAAGAAATTATGTATTTCAATGGGAAAGAAAGGATGCTGTAGAAGAATATTTTAACACAGCTGATTGAGTGTACTGAACAAGCACCGTAGATGGTGCAAAGGAGAGAGAGCGGGGGCTTAGGGACAGGGTGTAACTGAGTTTCCCAAAGTTTAGGTCAATGTTTTTAAAACTGTGGCTGATGACACCTGTGGGTCACGACTAGTGTTTTCTTCTTTTTTTAAATAAATAGGTAAACAGGATAGATGAGAGAATATTAGAGTGCATCACACTTGGGAAGGGTAGGTATTTACATATGTTTGTAGATATAAATATACAAATGTAAATATATAAATTTGTATATGTAAATATATTAAAATATATGTCCGTATCTTCTGTCACTTTGAAATAATAATAATACCTAACTCATAGGCTTAATGTTAGGATTAAATGAGCTAAATGCAAAGAAAGGGCTTAATATAACCGATGGCACATAGATTTCACAATGCAAGTTATATATATATATACATATACATATATATATATGAAGCCCTGGTGGGGAAGTGGTTAAGTGCTCAGTTGCTAACCAAAAGGTCAGAGGTCTGAACCCACCAGCTGCTCCACGGGAGAAAGATGTGGCAGTTTGCTTCTCTTAAAGATTTACAGTCTTAGAAACCCTATGGGGCAGTTTGACTCCGTCCTACAGTGTCGCTATGAGTTGGAATCAACTCAACAGCAATGGGTTTATATATATATATTATATATATATATATACACACACACGTACACACACACACATACATACACGTGTGTGTGTGTACTGAATTGCAACTTAAAATCCCATTTCTTCAGTGAGTGATGGCCAAAAGAAGTTTGCAAATACTGCTTTAGGTATTTCTTGGGATGATTTACTCGGAATCCTGACAAATAGCTATGTAACTTTGAATCCCACGGTAAGATTTTTTTTCAATCTCTTTTTAAACTCTTTCAGGTCTTTTGATTAGTCAGCACCTCACCACCTCTCTAACTCTTGGCGTCTCCCTTTTAAAGGAAGAGAAGCAGGCCTGGGCTTGGGGTCTACGGCAGGACAGCTGTCTGCTTATGGCAAGTGCTGCTGACTTTCCATCATGCTCTCTTGGAGCTTCTCACATACTTCTGCTTCCATCGTTCACAAAAATTTACAGTTTTCCTTTTAAATAACTTAAGCAACAAATTAACTTGAAAAAAATGTTAAAGAGTACCACTAAAAACAAAGCAAACCCGTTGCTGTTGAGTTGTTTTCAAGTCATAACAACCCTACAGAAAGAGTGCAGTCTGGCAAAAATGGGTGGTGGTGGTTGGTGTGGGAATGGCTGGGCAGGGTGGGCACCAGCGAGCTTGGGGTCTGGCTGTGCTGTCTGGCCCTGGGGTTTCATGTGGTCTGGCAGATTTCTCCTTGGCTAGAGTGATTGGAACCCTCCTCTTGGAGCAGGGCAGGCGAATCACCATTGGTGTTCCCAGCTTCCCAGGTGTTGCAGATGACTACCGCGTTCCGCCAAAAAAAGGAAGAAAACACAGGACAGCATGTTCCAGGAAGTACCCTGTGCAGGCCACACACTGCTAATGCCCTGCCAAAGCACCAACATTTTCACAAAAAAGCCAGCAAGGTTTTGGAACTATTCATTTTTCATAGATTAGCCACATCATCCTGATTATATTTCTTTTTCTCTCAGCAATGATTCAACTCTCACGGGGATGCCTCAACGAGCTCACATACTCCACCGGGTTCAGTGGCCATGTGAGATCAGGCTGCTCCACTGGGCCAGGTCTCTGTGGAGAAGTGTTTGAGCCCTTTGTGTCCACGGAAACCTGAGCAAACCAAGTGTGGTCTGAGGCCTGAAGTGTACCTGGCCTGCTCTCTTTTCTCCTATGGAAGCGCCTGAAAATAAAACAGGGCAACAAGTCTTCAAGCAGCATCGGTTGTCTTTCCCGGTACAGATAACACTCCTCTGAATGCAAGAATAAGTAGGCCAGAAGGGAAATTGAGAGTTGCCTTTGTCCAGCCCTAGACTTTTCCATATCAACACAAGGGCTATTTTCTTTTGCCTTTATTTGGCTTGACACAGTTATTATTGTGATTCACTTCTCCCTGTATCGCCCGGATGTGGGAACCGGGATAGCTACTAAAATGCCCATCGTGTCCTTAGTGAACTTGCCACTTCATCATGGGACCAAAACGGGACTTTGCCCCTTCCGCAGTAGAAAGGAGTTGTCCCCTTTTCTGGAGCAGGGGTCGTGTTGGTCCCTGTGTGCCAAGACTCAAACCCTGTGAGTTTTCCTTCCTCTTTCCCTCTGGATCCTCCCTGAGAGGCATAATTTGATAGGCAACGCTGTAACCTCACGGAAGACAGCTTTGACAGAGGGCTTCGCAGATTTTGAGAGAAAGTCTCAAATTGCGCCCC
Source organism: Trichechus manatus latirostris (assembly GCF_000243295.1). Classification (NCBI taxonomy): domain Eukaryota; kingdom Metazoa; phylum Chordata; class Mammalia; order Sirenia; family Trichechidae; genus Trichechus; species Trichechus manatus. Next base: position 9,944,973 of record NW_004444040.1, read on the forward strand.
CCAGCCCCCACCTTTGGCTCCTCGTTTGCCAATTTGAGAGCAGAGGAAATGCAGACAGAATGAACTGCCTAGCCAATTTATGCCTTTATCAACTTGTTTGAGGACTTGAGAGAAAGATGCGAGGAGACTAAACGGCCCCCACATTACAGTTTAAAAATACCCAGGCTTGGGCTCCTCCTCTTCCTGCTCCTGTCTCATCTTCTACAGGGAGAGCCTTTGAGAGGGATTCCCCTCCCCCTGCCTCATCCACTCTCCCTCCTTCCCTCCCATCTTCCACTCTTGTGTGACGACAGTTCATTTGAATGGGAAGAATTTTCTGAGCTGGGGTAAGTGTGATACAGGAAATCACTTTTGAAAGACTTCTTTATTCTTGGCATCATCATCACCTTAATACGAAGGACAATCGAAGGGTCCAGTGACGAAAGCAGAGGCCTGGGCCAGTGAGAATGGCCTAAGACTCAGAGGTTATAGAGACCGAACTATCGACAGAGGTCAATGGCTACAGTGACGTGGTGAACCTCACTTCCTTGGGTCGTGTCGGGGACTTTAGATCACACTCTGAAACTAGAGATTTTTTAGATCCTTTTTCGAGTTGCTAATGACAGTTATGACAGAGGGACATCAAATCAACCCCCCCCACCCCAGACCCAACACCACCAAAAAAAAAATTCTTGGTGCATTGTGTACCAACATGACCAGGATTTGTAGTGGCCAAATAAGCTTCATTAGACTGATATTTGGGCAACGTGGTCCCTAATTTTGAGTCGATTGCTCTCTGGTACAGCTGAGATCAAACCAGGAGTGATTCCATTCACACCAAGGATTATCTACATTGAGTTTTGGTTTCCAATGTGGGTAGATAGAGGCTCTGCTCTTACCTACCTGATGTCCAAAATGTTTAGCTGGCTTGAGGCTATATAGAACAGAGTGGAGTAATTATCATCTTCTTTTATTTTGACCTCTAAGCTGCATCTGTTTGGATCAGTTGTTCTCAAAGAGCATCAGCATCAGCATTACCCAGGAACTTGTTGGGAAAGCAGTTTCTAGGGCTCTGACCCAGAACTTCTGAATCAGAAACTCTGGGGGTGGGGACCGGGGATCTCTGTTTTAAGTCTTCCAGGTGAACATGTACTAGAAGTACAGGTTTTTGTATAATTTTCAATCAGGGTGAAGAAAGAAACAAAAATTTAAAAAATTTCTTGATATATACGTAAGGCTCAATGATATGTTTTCTAAAAAAATTAGGAACACAAGTGCAAAAAATACTTGTGTTATAAAAAAAATTTCTTACCACAATTATGGTTAAGTCCTCTTTTGGAACCTTTTTATTTTTCACATTGCTTCATTTGCCAATTAGGCTTAAGAACAGAGGTTGCTACACTTGAATTTCCTGTGCTGGGAATTCAGTAGGGGCTTAATTAATTTGCTGTGGCCTGATTTGCCAATTCGTACCTAAAACCTGACCTTTTGTTTTTATTGTTATTTATCTCTCATGTCGCTATAGAAGATTTGCCAGAGTAATCTGGAATTTGTACTCATATTCCCACGTAGTGCTGCCCTGTGATTTTACAGATGAGGAAACGAAAACCTAGAGATGTTAAAGTCACACAGGGACTCACGGGATAAAAAATCCAGTAGAACCCGGAACTCCCAAATCTCCATCTTGCCTATTCCCATTGTAGACACTGCTACGACCAGTAATTAACAATCAAGTACCAAAGAAAGCAACATGCCATTCACAATTTCTGGCTCAATTACTTAAACGTCTCTGCCTACTCCTACCGATGCACAAATCACAGAAGGTGCTTTTCAGGCCTGGACACCTGACAACATGAATTTCTCATTTTCCGAATGTGCAGATCATTTATTTGACAGTGGCTGGCCTTGAGAAAATCCTTAGTTGAGAAGAGATTTTTATGTTACTGAGAAATAACTTTGCCTTTGTTCTAGCATTGTTTTTTATTTTTTATATTAAAATTTTATGATGTTTATTTTTAAAAGGAGAGACAATCGTCTATTGATCTCCCATAGCCTACCTCAGATTACACGTTTCATCTGTTCCTTTTATTTTTGATGAATTATTTTTGAAGCAAATTCCAGACATCATGTCATTCCAGCCCTACATTGCTCAGTACACATCTCTAAAGAGTTATGGGTGTTTTTGCTACACAAACTTAATGCTATTGTGGCACCTAAAAATTATAATTACAAGGTCATCAAATACCCAGTCAGTATTACAATTTCCCTAATTGTTCCCCCAAAATATTTTTTGAGTTACCCTTTCACATTATTTCTTAATATGTATGACTATAGGTTCAGGATTCTAACAAATATTGCAAACTTTAAAAAAAAAAAAAAGGGACGAAAGAAGACAACTTACTTAGCAAGAAGGGTTTTCCCAAATTCTCACAGCTCTAATCTGGATACCATTCAGTGTGACAAGCTTCTCACTGGGTTCCCACAGCTGGTTAGTGTTTTGAATTCCAGCCCCATGAACTCATATCAGGCTACATGGGCTAATGCTCAGCGCCCAACCTAGAGCTGATATCTCTGATGACAGAGTAATGGAGCAAGCGCGGGCATTGTTTGCCTCGTTCTAAATGCACTGTCATCTGTGTTATTCTTCCATCTCTGCAGGGAGGGAGTGACTCTAATGCTCTTGGAAGCGTTTAAGCCATTATGGAGGTGAAAGTAATGCCATTCAAGCATATTTTGCTGAAAGGCCAATGAAGGGACCTGCTACATTGTGAACGAGCCTCCGAATGCTCAGTCATCTAAGTCTTGCTTAGATGCATAGCTCTTCAAGTTCAAGTTTCTGTCTCTAAGTTGAACTTTGAGAAAGATATATGAAGAGAAAATACAGAGAGATATAAAATATAAAGATATATATTATACTTAGATATATAATTTTATAAGTGCTGAATTTTGATATGGCTTACCTATCCAGCTCATAACCGATAACATTTCTTAGAGAAAAGGGGTCTTCTGCTTAAGGTAAATGATTAGTTTCTTCCATAAGAAGCTAGCATGACAATATCTAAATCAGGGCTCCTCTATTGGAAAATATTACAGGCCCTCCTAGATGCCACAGGGGTATTATTTTATGTGCCCAACACCTAAAATACTATACAATCACTTGTTGAACGATGCCTGAAATTTGAATAATTTTTCATTATTTTCCTTATTGTAAATTCTTCATCTCCTGTCCATTTGCATTGGTTTGTAACATAATGTAAATGAGGATAGATTTTAAGAAGCAATGAGAGAAGAGGATATGAAGGCTAGATTTTTTATTAGTGGGTACAGTTATTGGGAGAATGGACATAAAGAATCTGGTGCCTGTTCTGATGGAGTTTGTTATGGATTAAATTGTGTCCCCCCAAAATGTGCATTGGAATTCTAGTCCCTTGATCTTTGGGTGTAATCCTTTTTGGAAATAGGGTTTTCTTTGTTATATTAATTAAATCATATTCAGATAGGGTGAGTTCTAATTCTAATCACTGCTGAATTATAAAAAGAGCTGATTAGACAGAGATAGGCACGTGCAGTGGGGAGAGAGCTACCACGTGCGGATCATCTACAAGCCAAGGAGCACCTGGGACTACTACAAGGAAGGAGCTGACACAGATGAGACAGCTGGACTTTTAGCCTCTAGAACTGTGAGAAAATAAATTTCTGTTCTTTAATGTCATCCACTTGTGGTATTTCTGTGACAGCAGCACTAGGAGACTGCGACAGAGCTTTACATTTCAGTGGGAAGAAATGGACGATAAGTTTACAAAGAAATACATGTGATCTCAACCTTGGAAGGTTGCTAGAATATCAATACTAGAGAGTATCTGTTGGCAGATACTAAAGACGGTATGTGTGTGGAGGGCTACTTTACATAAGGTGTGGCATTTGAGCAGGAACCTGAATCAGCTAAAGAGCAAGGCATGAGGAGGTCTAGGGACAAGCATTCTAGGCAGAGTGAAGAGAAAGTGCAAAGTCCTTGTGGAGGGAATAAACCAGGCCTATCAGAGGTATGGAGCCCTGGTGGCACAGTGGTTAAGAGCTTGGCTGCTAACCAAAAAGTAAGCAGTTCAAATCCATCAGCTGCTCCTTGGAGACCGTACGGGGGCCGTTCTACTCTGTCCTATAGGCTCGCTGTGAGTCAGAATCGACTTGATGGCAACAGATATTTTTGGTTGTATCAGAGGTATGTAAAGGGGGCTTTCATGGCTGGAGCTTGTGGGTTGGGGCAAGATCATGAGCGCCTGGTAGATCATGGCACAGATTTTGACCTTCCTGCCTGGATGTCATATATACAACAGGTGTGAGGGTCTTAATGGGCATCAAAATCACCTGAAGAGCTTATTACAATTCAGATTGTTGAGCCTATCCCAAGGGTTTCTGATTTTGCAGTTCTGGGGTAGGGCCTGAGATTCTGCCTTTCTACCAAGTTCCCAGGTGATGCCTAGGCTGCCTATCCAGGGATCACCCTTTGAGAACCTTTGCTTTAGAGATAAACTCAGGCGTGTGTGTGGACTTTGTCCATTTTCGCAGTCACCACGGAGAAGAGATTTCCAAGTGGAGTAGTTGAGATGGCAGGTGTTTGACGTGATCACTGCTTATCTATCTTTCCCAGAATGCTTTGCTTTTTCTCTTCTTTAGAATTAACCTGAATCTCTGTTTAATATCCACCCCTCCAAGTGCCCAGTGCCACTCAGAAAAAGAGAATTTCCAAATGCCAGCAAATCACTTTATCAAGTCGCTCCCTCCAAGTTCCCAGACGCCCTGTCCTCCTGGGGGCAGTCGGCTGTGGCAGCTGCTGCCGGCTTGCAAGCAGGAGTTGCTCTCAGCATTCCTAGGTTGAGAAAAAGGGCCTGTGTTACCCTTCACCCCCATTCTCCTCTCAGTCTGGGCTCCCTGAAAATGCACTTCATCTTCCCAGACATTTATACAAGAGTAAAATAAGTTAACAGAGGCCATCGCCACCGTTGATCTCCAACCAGGAAGCGCTCCTACCGTTAGGAAACACGGGCGAGCAAGTGTTTACTGACCGTGTAATTAATATGATGCTTTGCTCTGTCTATCAGCCCTTAGCACCATATTTCCTGTTCAGGCAGTGGAAAGCAAAAATATTAGTTGCTGTTTGACCAAAGGAACAAGTGTCTTCCAAATGAACACATGATCTATTAGCAGTCCTGCCTACTCTTCCCATGGGAACAGGCATTTTACTTTGTTTTACAGCTAATTTCTTTCTTGTAGCAGGTTCCCAGACACATCAAATGCCTTGCATTTGAGGCTGAAGTCAAGATTTATAGTCCAGGCCCAAGTAATTCAATGTCAAACAACTCTGATAACATAAGGGCTGGAAGTCAACCATTTTCTCATGAAAAAGTCATTTTAGCCAAATTGAGTTTGAATAGTGGGTGTGTCTTTGTGATCTGATGGATGCTCCCTACCCATGAGGCCTGGGAAGAAGCTGGCTACTTTCTTTTGCTACTGTAGCAACGGAATATGAAAATGGACTCAGTAATTCTCGGTTGCTATTATTGTTGGATAACACAATGGTGGATTTTGCTGCTTTTTTTCTCAAAGGGAGAAATAGAAATCCAAACTCTTTCTCCTCTGTTGATGCCTTGCATCTACTTTTTCTGCCTTTTAATCCTTTTTCCCTGCCCTATTATTTGTTCAGCATCTCCCTTTGACCTATGTATCATGAAGGTCTATTTCCCTAGAGCCAAGCTACCATCTGTGCCAAGAGTAAGTTGGAAAGAAGGGTTGTTTTTTTGGTTCTTGTCTATAGGTTCATGAGTTTACAAACTCTTAGAGATGGAAGGATCTTGGGGATCACTTAAAGCAAGTTCCTATTTTACATTTGAAAGTAAGGGGGGTTCAGTGACCTCTCCAAGAGTGACACAGCTAGTTAGGAGCAAGATCAAGGGTCCAGTGATCTCCCCACACATGTATTACCTTGGTTTATTACCTGGCTGTGGGGCATGAGGTGTTGTTTCCTGTAGCCCAATGCTTTCTAGGTTATAATAAGATTGACTACTTCTTGACATAAGGAAGCTGACCATCCATATATGTCGACAAAGCTGGTGCCCTACCTACCAAAAACAACTCAAGATTCTTTGGGAAAGAACTGGACTCTGTTCAAGCTTATCATCTGTGGAGAAACTACTTTTGACTTTCTAGAGATGAATGGAAAAGGAAGGAGCTGGGAACTGCTTCAGGACACCATGGTATCCTTTACCTGTAACAGAGTAGTGAGTTTTTTCTCTTCTCATCTTCTCAGAATACCTGGATTAGGAAAAAAAAGCAAAGCAAAAGTAATAAGCCACAAGTCAATTCTAAGACATGGCCTTGATTCCTACAGATATGGCTTTTTTTTTTTTTTTTTTTAACCTCTGGCACAAAGCAAACCAAAAGCAATAAGCCTACACATTATGGTAAGAAAGTTGGATCCTAGAGACCTTGCAATTCAGAGCAGAGCAAAGGACATGGGAAGCTCAGACCCTGGGCAAGCAGCATGGCCAGTAATCTCATTGTGACAGAACAGGTGATGGTGACACTAATGATGATAAAGACAGAGGGTCCTGATGATCAGGACAGAGCTTGGAGCAGGGTTGGGGAGGCCGGTTGGCCTCTCAAACTGTCACGTGGACTTAGCCTGAGGTAGCAGCTGTAAATATTAGTGGCAAGGATAGAGGAGTCAATCTCCTAACAAAACGTGGTGGGCATTTCTTCCATGTTGTTTATCATTGCATAAAATAGCACTACTCCAAGTGCTGTCCAAGGCAGCATCAGTAAGTAGCACCTGGGGGCTTCTCTTGGCACTGCCACTTCAAGACTGTGTTTCCTTGGATGAGTTAGTGATCATCTTTCCATCTGTTTCTTCATTTGTAAAAGTGAAAGAATAATTCCTACCTTATAGCCTTCTTATGAGCATTAATAAGGTCAAATGAGATGGTATAAACAAAATACCTGTTATGGATTGAATTGTGTCCCCCAAAAATGTGTGTCAACTTGGCTAGGCCATGATTCCCAGTATTGTGTGATTGTCCACCATTTTGTCATCTGCTGTGATTTTCCAGTGTGTTGTAAATCCTACCTCTATGATGTCAATGAGGTGGGATTAGAAGCAGTTATGTTAATGAGACAGGATTCAATCTACAAGATTGGATTGTGTCTTAAACCAATCTCTTTTGAGATAGAAAAGCGAGAAGCAAGCAGAGAGATAGGGGGACCTCATATCACCAAGAAAGCAGTGCTGGGAGCACAGTGTATCCTTTGGACCTGGGGTTCCTGCACAGAGAAGCTCCTAGACGAAGGGAAGATTCATGACAAGGAGCTTCCCCCAGCGCTGACAGAGAAAGCCTTCCCCTGGAGCTGACACCCTAAATTGGACTTCTAGCCTACTAGACTTTGAGAGAATAAACTTCTGTTTGTTGAAGCCACCCACTTGTGATATTTCTGTTTTACCAGCACTAGATAACTAAGACAATATCTATAACCTAGTTTGTTGTTAGTTGCTGTGGAATTAGCTCCGACTCATTGTGACTCCATGTACAACAGTACAAAATGTTGCCCGGTCCTACGGCATCACAGTCATTGCATGCTCAAGTCCACTGTGTGGCCACTGTGTATTTTGAGTGCCTTCCATCCTAGGGGCTCATCTTTCAGCATTGTATTGGATAATGTTGTGTTGTGATTCATAGGGTTTTCATTGGGTGGTTTTCTGAAGTAGATTGCCAGGCCCTTCTTCCTAGTCTTAGTCTGGAAGCTCCACTGCATCCTGTCCACTATTTGAAATACCAGTTTCATAGCTTCCAGCATCATAATAACGCGTAAGTCACCACAGTACGACAAACTGAAAGATAGATGGTGGATGACCTCGTTTACTCCTTGGCAAATTCTCACTTAATGGGGCATCATGTTTATGGTGAAGATGGCTATGATATAATAATATGGATTCTGTTACACAACCTGATCTGGGTCAGCAAATACCAGCCTCTTCTTCGGTAACTTCTTTTAGAGGTTTAATGTAAATTTTATTAAGTGTAGTGTACTTTTAGTAGAGGATACAGATCATAAGTTTACAGCTCCATGACTTTAACAAAATAAGCGCAAACCAGCACTCAAATCAAGAAACCACATGTGGCCAGCCCCTGATGTCCCCAAAGCTCCCCTGCCCCCTTCCAGTCACCATCTCCCCATGGAAAACCGCTATGCCGACTTCTAACACCAAAGACTAGTTTTTCCTGTTTTTGAAACTTTCTACAAATGAATCGTAAAGTATGTGCTGTTCTATGTCTTCTTTTCTCAAAATTTTGTTTGTGGGATTCGTCCATGTTGTAGCATAGTATTGTACTCTTTATTCTCATTGCTAGATAGTATTTTATTGTTGGACTATACCATAATTTATCTATTCTTATAGGTATGTGGATTGTTTTGCTATTATGATTAGTGCTCTATGAACATTTTTGAACATGCCTTTGGTGAACAAAGGCACATATTTCTTCTGAGTACATACCTAGGAATGGAATTGCTGGGTTAAAGGATATGTGTGTGTTCAGTTTTAATAAATACTGCCAAACAATTTTTCAACATGGGAGCATGGATTTATCCTCCCACCAGCAGAGGATGAGAGTTCTGCTTGCTCCAATTTCTGCCTAACACTTGGAGTTGTCTGTCTGTCCTGGTGGGGTGAGAGAAAGCTCACTAGGGTTTTAATTCGCACGTCCCAGATGAAGTGAAGTTGAGTAACTTTTGACCTGGCCATTTAGATAGCCTCTTTGGAAAAAATGCAAGTTCCAATCTTTTACTCATTAAAAAAACAAAACTGTGTTGTCTTTTTCTCATTGATTTGAGGGCATTTTTAAAATATATTCTGGATATGAGTCCTTTGCCAGATATGTTATTTCAAATTCCTTCCCCTACTCTATCACTTGCCTGCTTACTTCCCTTGGTAAAAGTTTGTATAGCTTTTAATTTTCTGCCTCAGAAGTAGGATTGCTAGATAAAATGCAGGATTCTGGTTAAATCTGAATTTCGTATAAACAGCAAATAAAATTTTAGTATGTTGCATAGGACACACTTATATTAAAAATTATTTGCTACTTATCAGAAATTCAAATTTAACTGGGCTGTCTGTATTTTTAGGTCCCTGGATGGTGCAAATGGTTAAGTGCTCAGCTACTAACCAAAAAATCGGTGGTTCGAATCTATCCAGTGGAGCCTCAGAAGAAAGGCTTGGAGATCTACTTCTGTAAGATTAACCTGTTGCTGTCAAATCCATTCCGATTCATTTCAGCCACTGAAAACCCTATGGAACACAGTGCTACCCTGAAACGCTTAGGGTTGCCGTAGGTTGGAGCTGACTTGATGGCAAATATTTTTATTTGCTAAATCTGGCAATCCTACGCAAAAGGTCCCCCCCGCCTTGGGGTGCAAGTGGCAACAGTCTTGAGGGAGAGATGGGGGCAGTCACTTAACATATTAGAGCCTCTTGATCTGTTTTGAAGCCCCATCCAACAGACATCAATGGTTCTTAAAATCTTACCCCCCCCCCCTTTTTTTTTATATATTTAAAACTCTCTGTATCTTCCAATTAAACAATTCCCACACAGTTATTTTTGGATAAATGACATACCCCTACAAGTGTGGCTCTGTTTAATTTTCACTTTGTCTGTCTTTGATTCTGAATCAGGAACTTGAGTGTTCAGTGGCCAGTTTTAGTATAGGTGGAAATGGAAAGTGATTGAACTCCTCAGTTCTCACCTCTGTTTACTTTCCTCAGACTTCTTGACTGCTGTCCTCAAAGCTGAGCTATTTTTGTTTCCTCCCTTCCCACTCACCACTTCATGTTCACTGGGGAAGTGAGTAGCTTGGAGGTAAAGCACAGGAGAACACCTGTTACAGTGGCTGGTGCAAAGAGAGAAAATTACTAGAAGAAAAAGATAGGAAGATTGGAGGACGAATGTCAGAAATAGAGATGGCAGAGCGGACTCTAAGGAGGAAGATCATTGTTTGGAGTAAGAAGGACTAAAAAAACAAAAAACAAAAACCAGACCAGTTGCCGTCGAACAGATTTCAACTCATGATGACCCCGTGTGTGTCAGAGTAGAACTGTGCTCCATAGAGTTTTCAATGGCTATCACCTTTGAGAAACAGATTGCCAGGACTTTCTTCCAAGGTGCCTCTGGATGGATTCAAACTGCTACCCTTTCCATTAATAGCTGAGCGCTTAACCATTTGTGCCAACCAAGAAGGAATCAGGGAGGCTAAAATACGGGAACTTACGAAAGAGAAAGGCAATAGGAGAAGATTTAGTTCAACAGACATTATTTGAGCAACATGTTTCAGCCCTCTGTAAAGATTCTAAAAAATTAGAGGCTAAAATGAAATTTATGTTTGAAATGGGTTAAGGAAACAGAATTATCATTAGAAATTGGGGGGAAAGAAAATATGGCGGTCATGTAGAAGGAGAAACAAGATTGATAATCCAGTTGAAAGCAGTATCACATGTTGGAAAGTGCTCTGGGAAGTGCTATCAAAACCAAGAGATCGGGGTCTGTCTTGGTTTCTATCTAAGTGTAAGATACTGGGAATTTAATTAGCACCCATATCCACCCAGGGCTCATTTTCTCCAACTGTGAGATGAAGGCTTGGGTCCTCATTACTCAAAGTGTGATTCTGGGACCAGCAGCATCTGCCTCATCTGAGAGTTTCGTAGAAATGCAGAATCTTGGGCCCCTCCCCGTACTTGCTGAATCAGAATCTCTATGGAGATGGGGCCCAACAATCTGTATTTTAACAAGCCCTCCAGACATTTATGGAGCATTCTGATGTTTGAGAAGTACTAGCCTATGCCAGTGCTTTGCAAATTTTAATGTGCGTAGGATCAGAAGGTTTGTTAAAATACAGATTCCATTCCATAGGCCTGGGTTAGGTCTAAGTAACCCTGATATTACCAGCTGGCAGATCAGACTTTGAGTAACGAGGGTCTAGAATGATCTTTAAGCTCCCTTTGAACTCAAAAACTAAGAGAAGAATATTAAAGATAAAAAGAAAAGAGGTAACTAAATCTGTATCAGTATATATATTTATATGGACAAGAGTGTTTATGAAGTCCTATTCCTCAGCAATTGTTGTATTGTCCTAGAGAAGAGTAGAAGAGAAGCAAAACTTTGTATCTTATCCAGCTCTATTAGAGGTTGTGTTTTTAAGATAAGGCTATTCTGGAAAAATCTATATATGAATTGACTTCTTGATTATTATTACAGAGTGTGTGTAGTGTTCTTCCTCCAAATCATGAACTTTTGTGCATGTGAACATGTGCAAGACCCACCGAACCTCAAACGTGTGTATATGGACCACACACACACACACACACACACACACACACACACACACACACAGTTCCTTAGCGGCATCAAGCAGGACAGATTCCCGAACTAGTGAAGGCCACAAATGTCTTGGCCTCAGCCTAGATCCCAGGCCTGAGGAATCCCAGCCTGTACCACATTTTAACAAGGCAAACCCCAGACTTTTAGAGTTTGGGCTATGGGAAGTGGCAGGGAGCCCCTGGCAGGCAGCCCCCAGCCCTGATAATTGGGAATTTAAATGCACAAGCATTTCTGCCCAGAAAGTTGTCATGGTAGGAGAAGGCTGGCCTGGCATTTGCATGATGATGTGGGAAGCACACAGGGCAAGAGAAAAGGGTTGACTAGACACTAGTGAGAAAGTCCTGTGTGCCAGGCCTGATGCATTTACAAAGGGCCTTGTATTGGGGCGGGGAGGATGTGAATGAGGAGAAAGGATAGACCTGAAGTTCATTTCTTAAATATTGATGATGATAATGGTGATGACACGTTTTTAGAGCACTTTTAAGTGCCAGTCAGTTTTCTCAAAGCTTCACGTATATTACTTAGTCGTCACAACAGCGTTGTAACTGGGGCTCTGCTATGAATCCCATTTTACAGATGAGAAAACAGAAGGCACAGATAGGTTAAGTAATTTGCCCAAAGTCACACAGTAATGAAATCCTGAAAGCTTGTAACAGCCAGAGAGCATAACTCTAAAGCTGCCATACTCTTTGTTTTCTTGATGCCATAAAATGTGGGACGGGGTTTATGTAATTTACTGTAGCATAATAGAAAGTGTCTGGGAATTCAAAATAGGAATAGTTGCTGTTAACATTGGCACTGATTAGGTGGGTATGGTAGACCGACTTTAAAAATGGCCACAAGTCTTCCCTTCTCTATATACCAGCGCTTGCAATGTGACTTCGAAGCAACTTCCATCAAGAGGTGGAGCCTATTTGCGTGCTCTGGTATCTGAGCTGGCCTGTGACTTACTCTGGCCAATCAAATACAATGAAAGTGAAGGCGGGCCGTTTCTGAGCCTAGTTCTTCCCCGGCTTTGAATGCTTCTGTTCAATGTCTTGGGACGCTGCTACCACCATGAGAACTTGTCAAGACTTATTTGCTTAAGGATGAGAGACACATGTCCCAATCACCTCCATTGCCCCAGTCTACAACCATTCAACCATCAGACATAGAGTGAGTTCATTCTAGCCAGCTGTGTTGCCGTGAATGAGTCCAGCCAAGATCCCCTGAGCTTGGCCCAGATCAGCACGACTGCCCAGATGACCCATAGACTTGTGAATAATGATTTTGATTGTTGTTTTAGGGCATTACATTTGAGATGGTTTGTTAGGCAGTAATAGATAACTGATACATTACATGACCCAGGGGGATCCATTCGAACTCTACTGTATTCTGACAGAGGAACACAGAGAGGACTACAACAAACATTTCACAATTTCCCCATCCTAGTTTTTGTAGGAGTCCCTGGGTGGTACAAATGATTAACGCACTCGGTTGCTAACTGAAAGGTTGAAGGCTTGAGTCTACCCAGAGGTACCTTGGAAGAAAAGCCTGGTGATTTACTTCAAAAAATCAGTCATTGAAAAACTTTATGGAGAACAGTTCTACACTGACACGCATGGGAATGCCGTGAGTCAGAACTGATTTGATGCAACTGATTTTATTTTTTTTCTTTTTTAAGTCTTCGTAGGGTGTGATGTCCCATTCAGGTTTTTTGAAAATGTGGGAACCCACCTTTGTCTCCATGTTCCATATGTCTGTTCAGTGGATAAAAAACTAGTTCTCAGGGCCTGCCATAGCCTGGGACTTAACCATGTGAACGTGTTGGCAATCCACCAGGATGGATCTTGTCTGAACTCCTTTACGTTGGCCTCTCTTTCACAGTGGGGCTTCCTCCCTCTCCTCCTGCCTCCCAGGGATGCTCAGTCATCCACCAGTGTCTACATGTTGTTTGCGTCTTTGAAGCTTTAATTAGTGGTGTCTTGATTGCTTCAGGGGTGGCTAATGAGTTTGACTTCTCAAAAAACGAACACCCGGAAAATGAGAAAAAAATGCTTACTCATTAGACTCAAGAAAAGCAGAGATCCTCATGTAAACATATGGAAACATAGTGCATTTTCTTTTCTTGAAACTCACTAACACTTCAGTAGGGGGAATGAATGACGTATGGATGGGAGATAACTTGCTTCCTACTGAGGCTGAAGGTTCTCCACCTATTAATTTTAATTTAAATGCTGGGTAGATGACAATCTAATCTGTTAACTATGATGCAGGTTCCTTTAACTGTTGTGTGAAAAGATAGGGTTTGCTTTGTCTCCTAGGAATGGAAGAAAAAGGATCCTGTTTTGTTGGCAACTGCCTCACTGGAGCTTTCTGAGTGTGCCACATGTGTGTGGTTTAGCTGGCGACCGTGGTGTCTGTATGTATGTGGTCATAGATTTGTTATAACCTCTTGTCTGCCAAGGCAAGACCACCAGATCCATTTTAATTCTAAGTTAACCTCACGCTGGAGTCGCTCCACACTGCTTAAACATAAACGCTGACACTCAATCCACTCATCCCCCGGCCCCACAATTTGTTGTTTTTTGTTTTCTTTTCTTGTTTTCCAAGGGGGTTTGAACATTTGTGAGCAATCCAAAACCAACGCTTCGTATACAAGACATAATGATTACATAATCCTTAATAGATTCTTAAACTTCTACTGTATCTCAAATTTTGCCGTGGCTTCATAAAATGTTTCAACTTGGAGAGCAATTTCTAAATGACATCCTTAGAGGTAGGGCAATAAATTTTATTGTGGTAATAGTGGCAATTCTTTTGAGAAACACAGAATCAACATTCTAAGTGGAGTACGATCTTATTAACGAGTGGTTTTAGACAGGCTTCTTCTGTTCGCTGTGTTTTTTGAGATGGGAAGATAGAAAGTGATGGGATTATTGGTGTCTGTGAATTTCCATGGCAGAGCAAATGAAGGTGACAAGATGACGTTAGGCTAGCAAAATTAACTTTTTTTTTCCCCCCTAATTTGTAATCTAAGGAAAACTATGAAAGGAGTCTGTTAGGACTTTGACTTTTCAAAACTGAAATCAATTGATATCATGCCCATGACTATGACAAGATTTACATCCATAATTTCTAAATCTGAATTTAAATCTTCTTCTAATTCTTAGTCAATTCAAGCAATTGTGAACTTGACAAAGAGCTAGACAATTTTTTTTTCCCTAATCATGCTTTGTGGCAGACTTACATGGTGGCCTATGTTCATTGGTTCAATTACAAAATTATTTGATTTAAATATATTTCTTTTTATTTTTTTTATTGTTGTAGTTTAAATGAAGTTTACATTTCAAGTTAGTCTCCCATACAAAAATTTATACATACATTGTTATGTGACCCTAATTGCTCTCCCCATACTGTGACAGCACACTCCTACTTTCCACCCCTGATTCCCCATGTCTATTCCACCATCTCCTTATCCTCTCTGCCTTCGCATCTCACCTCCGGACAGAAGCTGCCCATTTAGTCTCTTGTATCTACTTGACTAAGAGACATACTCCTCACGAGTGTCACTTTATGTCCCACAGTCCAGTCCAATCCCTGTCTGAAGAGGTGGCCTCAGAAATTGTTTTAGTTCTGGGCTGATAGAGAATCCAGGGGCCATGTTTTCCGGGGTTCCTCCAGTCTCAGTCAGACCATTAACTCTGGTCTTCTTACAAGAATTTGAGTTTTTCACCCCATCTTGCTCCTACTCCATCAGGGACTCTGCTGTGTTCCCTGTCAGTGCGGCCCTTGGTGGTAGCTGGGCACCATCTAGTTCTTCTGTTTTTAGGCTGATGAAGTCTCTGGTTTTTGTGGCCGTTTCTGTCTCTTGTGCTAATACTTTCCTTGTGTCTTTGGTGTTCTTCATTCTCCTTTACTCCAGGTGGTTCGGACCAATTGATGCATCTTAGATGGCCGCTTGCAAGCTTTTAAGACCCCAGACGCCACTCACCAAAGCAGGATGCAGAACATTTTCTTAATAAGCTTGTTATGCCAGTTGACCTAGATGTCCCCTGAAAGCATGGTCCCCAGACCCTTACCCTTGCTACTCTGTTCCTCAAAGTGTTTGATTGTATTCAAGAAACTTCTTAGCTTTGGTTTAGTCCAGTTGTGCTGACTTCCCCTGTAGTGTGTGCTGTCTTTCCCTTCACTGAAGATAATTCTTATCTACTATCTAGTTAGTAAATAACCCTCCCCCTACCTCCCCACCCTCATAATCATCAAATAAAGTTTTCTTCTGTGTTTAAACCTTTTCCTGAGTTCTTATAATAGTGGTCTTATACAATATTTGTCCTTCTGTGACTGACTAAATTCACTCAGTGTAATGCCCTCTGGCTTCCTCCACGTTATAAGATGTTTCACGGCTGCATCGTTGTTCTTTATCGTTGCGTGGTATTCCTTTGTGTGGATATACCATAATTTGTTTATCCATTCATCCTTTGATAGGCACCTAGGTTGTTTCCATCTTTTTGCTATTGTGAACAGTGCTGCAATGAACATGAGTGTGCATATATCTATTCGAGAGATGGCTCTTATTTCTCTAGGATATATTCCAAGGAGTGGGGTAGCTGGATTGTATGGTACTTCTATTTCTAGCTATTTAAGTAAGCACCAAATTGATTTTCAAAGTGGTTGTACCATCTTACATTCCTACCAACAGTGTATAAGTGTTCCAGTCTCTCCACAGCCTCTCTAGTATTTATTATTTTGTGTTTTTTGGATTAATGCTAGCCTTGTTGGGGTGGGATGATATCTCACTGTAGTTTTTTCTTTTTTCTTTTTTTTATTTTTTTTTTCTTTTTTATTGTACTTTAGGTGAAGGTTTACAGAACCAATAGTTTCTCATTAAACAGTACACATATTGTTTTATGACATTGGTTAACAACCCCATGACATGTCAACCCTCTCCCTTCTCGACTTTTTTTTTTTT